>NC_057807.1:628772672-628811789 GCF_018294505.1 Triticum aestivum
GGCGCGGAGGAGCCCAGGCGGCGGCGCGGCTCAGGCCCGGGGCGGGCGCGCGCGGGCTACGCAGGCCAGCCGCGGGCCGGGCGGGCCGCGGGCGGCGGACGGCGGCGGCGAGACAGGTGGCGCGGTCGGATTGGACAGGGGCGACTGGCGGACATGTCCGGCTGCGGAGGGAGGAAACGTCCGGCGGCGCGAGGGGAAATTCTAGGGTTTGGAGTGCGGGATTTCGGGGGGAATCACATATATATAGGTAGAGGGAGCTAGGAGAGTCCAAATGAGGAGCGGTTTTCGCCCACACGATCGTGATCGAACGACCGAGAGAATAGAGGAGAGTTAGATGGGTTTTGGGCCGCTTTGGAAGGGGTGTTGGGCTGCAAGGAGAAGGAGGCTTTACGGTTACCCGGTTAACCGTTGGAGTACCAAACGAACTCCAAATGGCACGAAACTTGACAGGCGGTCTACCGGTGTTATACCAAGGCTGCTTGGCAAGACTCGGTCCATTCCGAGAGAGTTTAACACCCACTCACAACGAGAGGCAAAAGGGGAACTCCAGAGGGCATAGGAGCGCCGGATTGCCAAACGGACAACGGGGAAAATGCTCGGATGCATGAGACGAACACGTATGCAATGCAATGCACATGATGACATGATAAAATGCAACACGCAAGCAAATGACATGGCAACGACGGCGAATAACTAGCAGACACCTGGCGCATCGGATCCGGGGCGTTACACCTCCTCTCCTCCCTTCCCCCTATATATAGAGAGATAGAGAGAGGGCAACCGCACCCATACAGATCTATTCGTGCCATGACACTGCCCTTCATCTCTCCCTCATAGCCATCTTCTTCGTTGTAGTGCTTAGCAAAGCTCTGTTGATTTCTCCACCACCACTGCCATCACGCCGTCATGCTACCGGAGGACTCGAGCTACTACTTCACCATCGCTCACTGGATAGAGGAGGTGAAGGTGTCATCAAGACGTACGTGTGTTGAACGCGGAGGTACCGTCCCTTCGGCACTAGATCAGGAGTTCACGGGACGGATCATGATTGGATCCCGAAGACGTTCGACTACATCAACTGCATTTCTTAACGCTTCCTCTTAGAGATCTACAAGGGTATGTACATCCAATCTCTCCTCTCATTTAAAGGATCGAGAAGAGGTGTCTAGAGGGGGGGTGATTAGGCCCTCAACAAGGAAAGGTAGCAATTTAAGTTCTTCAAGTTAAGGTGGACTTTTAGCACAAGTTTAAGCATTCATAATACATTTCAAGAAAGCATGGATGGAGTATATGAGTAGCACAAAGTAAAGCATGCAAATTGCAAGAAAGTAAAGGGATGGGACTAGAGTGTGCAAACACAATTGGAGACACAGAGATTTTTGGCGTGGTTCCGATAGATGGTGCTATCGTACATCCACATTGGTGGGGACTTCAACCCACGAAGGATAACGGTTGCGCGAGTCCACGGAGGGCTCCACCCACGAAGGGTCCACGAAGAAGCACCCTTTTCTATCCCACCATGGTCATCGCCCACGAAGGACTTGCCTCCCTTGGGTAGATCTTCATGAAGTAGGCGATCTCTTTGCCCTTAAAAACTCCTTGGTTCAACTCTACAATCTTAACGGAGGCTCCCAAGTGACACCTAACCAATCTAGGAGACACCACTCTTCAAAAGGTAATAGATGGTGTGTTCATGATGAACTCCTTGCTCTTGTGCTTCAAATGATATTCTCCCCAACACCCAATTCTCTCACACAGATTTGGCTCTGGTGGAAAGATGATTTGAGTGGAAAGAAACTTGGGGAAGGCTAGAGATCAAGATTCTTGTGGTAGGATTGGAATGTCTTGGCCTCAACACATGAGTAGGTGGTTCTCTCTCAGAAAATGAGTAGTGGAAGTGTAGGCACGTTCTGATGGCTCTCTCACAAATGGAGAAGGGGGTGGAGGGGTATATATAGCCTCCACACAAAATCTAACCGTTGCACACATTTGACCCAACTCGGTCACACTGAATATATGAACTCGGTAAGACCGATTTAGTTCAAAATGTGAATGTTAGGATTTTTGGTGGGACCAACATGATCAACTCGGTGTGACCGAAGTGCTAGGTTTAGGGTAAAACCTCATCTCGGTTTGACCGATTACACAAACTCAGTGAGATCGATTTTAGTAATAAGTAAATAGAGAGTTGGTCAAGCAAACTCGATGGGGCCGACTGCCTATTTTGGTGAGACCGAAATAGTTGCAACAGGCAACAAAGAGTTTGCAAGCCCATCTCGGTGAGACTGAGATCCCATCAGTGAGACCAGACTGATTAGGGTTCTGGCTATGGCTATGTCAAGTGAACTCGGTGGCGCCGGATGAATCAAATCGGTGGGGCCGAGTTTGATTTAGGATTTGGACATATTTGGAATAGAGAAAGTGGTTGAGGGCTTTGGATCATATCACTAAGCACTTTGAGCAAGTAGACCATTAAGCAACACTCATCCCCTTTTAATAGTATTAGCTTTTCCTACGGACTCAATGTGATCTTGCATCTTTAAAATAGAAATGAAGAGTCTTGAGCTTTTGTCAATCTTTGTCCTTAGCATCTTGAAGGGGTTCCACATCCTCTTGTCCATGCCACGCCTTTGTTGAACTTTCTGAAATATACTTGGATGAAAATATTAGTCCAACAAGAGATATGTTGAGATTAATTACCAAAATCACCCAGGCAGCACTTGTGCTTTCAATCTCTCCCTTTTTGGTAATTGGTGACAACATACATCAAAGCTTTAGATAAAAATAAAGTGAATAACAAGTAAAGCTTTGCAAAGACATGTAACATGCATAGGCTCCCCTACATGTATGCAATCATGTAAAGATTGTATCACTACAATAAAAGACACATCCGTGACATTTTGGGCCGAAGGGAAAAAAATCTGTCATACATATGACACTTCTATGATGATAATTGTGACAAAACCCGGTATCATCATAGATGTGGTGGGCTCCTACTTCTATGACAAAAAATCATGACAGGAAATGGGCTTTACGTCCTGGGCGGGCCGGAGACGCAGCCGCATGACATTCTTTGGGCCGTCCATGACGGAAAAAACCGTGGTAGAAGCGAGGACGAGGAAAATTTCGGGGAGTTCCCGGTTACGGTGGGAGGTCGGGGGCCGAGCGATGCATGTTTCTCTCGTACACGTACGCGCGTGTGTGCGAGGCGTTGGCTCTAACTGAACCTGAGCGGGGCATTGGGCTCTAACTGAACCCGAGCGACTAAACTGCAGGCTACGCATTACTGAACCCGAGCGATCGATCGATGGCTGTTAACTGAACCCGATCGAGCGATTCCTTCGCTACCGCTGCTAACTGAAGCCGATCGATTAGACGAACAGGGAGCGTTGTGGGGGGTTTGGTTGAACAGTGAGTGGTGGCGTTGCCTCTGGATGAACAAGACCCTGTGGTGTGGAGGGCTGGATGAACAGTAGATGGTGGATGGGTTCCCGTGGAGGGCTGGTTGAATAGGACTCCGCGGTGTGGAGGGCTGGATGAACAGTAGACGGTGGAGGGGTGCCCGTGGAGGGGTGGTTGAACAGGACCCCGTGGTGTGGAGGGCTGGATGAACAGTAGACGATGGAGGGGTGCCCTTGGAGGGGTGGTTGAACAGTAGCCGGTGGAGTAGCGCGCGGTGGAGGCTGGATGAACAGGAGCCCGTGGAGGCTGGAGGAGGTCGACGGTAGCCCGTGGAGGCTGGAGGAGGTTGACAGTGGGGATGAACAGTATCCCATGGAGTCCCGTTTTGCGGTACGCCACACCCCTCGCGATGAACAGGACCCCCGTTTCGACCGTAGCTCTCCAACAGAAGTCCGTTTCGTCCGTTTTGCGGTACGCCACACCCCTCCCAATCAACAGGACCCCCATTTCGACCGTAGGAGGTCCATTTCCTCCATTTTGCGGTACGCCACACCCCTCCCGACCAACAGGACCCCCGTTTCAACTGTAGGAGGTCCGTTTTGCGGTACGCCAGACCCCTCCTGATCAAAAGGACCCCGTTCCGAACGTAGAAGGTCTGTTTCCTCCGTTCTGCGGTACGTCAGGCCTACTTTCCATCGCTTGTTCCATCCAAGCCCTCCCGATGAACACGAACACACATTCCGTTCCGACCCAGCCGGCTGGCTCCCCATGAACACGACGATGATGCTGTTTCTCCATTCCGACCCAGCCAATGTACATGAGCCCTGGCCGTACGTATATATATGCGCGAGTAGGCGTTCGAGACCCCGCCCGTATGTACACATACGTGGCCGTATTTTCTTTCTTGCACCCCGGCAGCTGTAAGTACGTGTACATGCTACGTGCGTGCCTCTACTAGGACACGAGTGCGCCTCTACATCGACCAGTATATATGTACGTACACGTTTGCGACCAGAATGACAACGCTACGCACGCTTCGACCAGGTGGGTCCCACTGTCAGGCACTTTCTTGCGTGCGAAGAAATAGGTGGTGGGTCCCAGCAGTTAGGGGGCGAATCATTTTTTGCCTGGATGCACTTCCTTGCGTGCGAAGATGTAGCTCATGGGTCCCAGCAGTCAGGGGGAAACGTTTTTTTCGCAAAATACGATGGCCCGTCCGGTGGGTCCCCGCTGTCAGGTGGAGGAATAATTATTTTTCGTGTAATAAGGAGGCACTTCCTTGCTGCGGCCGTGGACCCAGCTATCAGCCTCTCCACGTACAGTCCACGTCCGATGGAAGTCGTTCCTTCACCATGTTGACCACGCCGCGCCGAGAGCACCAGGGCGGTGGACGACGGCGAGGCCTAGGAAGGAGACAACGGGGAGCCGGGGAAGACGCGGCAGCAGAAGCCCGCGCAGAGAGGAGTACGAGGGTTCACTGGTTCGGCTACGGTGTGAGGCTGCCGTCGCTGCAGGGCTGGCCATCGGTGGGAATAGTAGGGGGCGGTGAGGCCTCCGCGGCAGCACATCCGGACACTGGTGGCCTGTCTGGTGGGTCCCTGTTGTCAGGTGGAGGAATAATTATTTTCTGTGTAATAAGGAGGCACTTCCTTGCGGCTGCCGTGGACCCAACTGTCAGCGTCTCCACGTACAATATACTTCCGATGGAATTCGGTCATTGACCACATTGACCACGCCGCGCCGAGAGCACCACGGTAGTGGACGACAGCGAGGCCTAGAAAGGGGACGACACGGAGCTGGGGAAGATGCGGCAGTGGATGCCCACACGGAGAGGAGTACGAGGGTTCACCGGTTCGGCTGCGCTACCGTCGCTGCAGAATAACAGGGGGTGTGGGTGAGTGGAGTGGAGGGATGGCCTGGCCAGTGGTGGGAGTAGTATGGGGGCGGTGAGGCCTCCGCGGCAGCACAGCCGGCCACGGGAGGCAGGAACAGGCGGCATGACCGGCACTGCTTTGGGCAGCTGGAGCAAGAAGACCAGAGGTTGAAAAAGCACTACGGCCGTTGGATGGACATCGTACGGTCAGTCGAGCTAGAGTCGTGCATATTGACTAAAGTTGCCAAAGCCCTTCGTCCCCGTCAACTTAGTAGGCCCACTATACTGGGTCCTAGCTAGCAAGGGGAGTATTCATTTTTTTGTGCGTAATAAGGAGGCACTTCCTTGCGTGCGAAGATATAGCTGGTGGGTCTGAGCTATCAGCGGTGGTAACGTTTTTTCGCGAAATACAGAGGCCCTTTCGATGGGTCCCAAATGTCAGGTGGAGGAATCATTATTTTGGGCGTAATAAGGAGGCATTTCCTTGCGTGCGGCCGTGGACCCAACTGTCAGATGCATGTAGGTCGTTTACCATGTTGACCACGCCACGCTGAGAGCACCAGGGCAGTGGACGACAGCGGCGCCTAGGAAGGGAACGACACGGAGGTAGGGAAGACTCGGTAGTTGTTTCCCACACAGAGAGGAGTACGACTGTACGAGGGTTTACTGGTTCGTCTACCGTCGCTGGAGAATAACAGCAGGTGTGGGACTGTCGGTAAGTAGAGGGATGGCTAGGCCAGCGATGGGAGTACGGTGGGGCGGTGAGGCCTGCGCGGCAACACAGCCGGCCGCGGAGAGGAGGGAGGAGGCAGTCCCGCCGGTGCTTTTTTGAGTGGCTGGAGCAGGAAGAGCAGAGATTGAAGAAGCACGACGGTCGTTGGATGGACATCCAACAGTATACAGGCCATCTGTGGAAAGCCTCAAATCTGTGGAAAACAGCATAGAGCCCATCTGCCATTATTTCAAATAATTTATAGCCCATTTGCTAATTCTTACGAGTTTTTTTGGAGCCCATATTCTTTTTGTTAGCATTACAGCCCATATTGTGGTCACGGTTAAAAAATTATACGAAATTTTGCATATGTCAGTGCGGTCTGAACTGTTTTTAATCCCGAAATTTTGAGTCAGATTCAGACTGATTTTAAAAATAAATGTATATCAATATAAAATCCAATAAATTGTCCACGCATAAAACTCAATGCAATTTAAAATCTCGAAATGAAAAAAAGATATTTGAAACTAATTGTGAGTTTGATGTGTTTTAAAAATGTACAGCCCATTTCTCATTACTGATAGGCCACTTTCTCGGCCAGCCGAATGAAGCTCTCCTCGCCTTGAAAGATTTGCAGCCCAACAGGCCTGATAAAGCGACTTACTTGACAAATCACAAAAAAACTGGGCTAGCCATTTTCAGAAAGAAAAAAAAACTACTGGGCTGGTCTATGGTAAACATAAAAGAAAAGGCTGTCTAGACAGGCCAGAGTGTCCCGCACAACCCAATTGTCACCCTACTTCTGTCTCAAAAACAAATTAGATAAATGCCACTCCAATTATGGCGATTCATAAAAATGCCACTGCAATTTCCAAACTTTGAAAAATGCCACTGCAATTTTTGCAAACTTTGAAAAATGCCACTGCAGTTTGCAAACTTTGAAAAACGCCACTCCAAACTTCGAAAAATGCCACTAGAAATGGCATGAAATGGCATTTTTCAAAGTTCGGAAATTGCAGTGGCATTTCTGGGATACACCAGATTTGGAGTGGCATTTATCAAATTAACCCAAAACAAAAATAACTGGGCGAGCTGCTGGGTTCCCTGGTGTCAGCTGCTCGTTGTGCAATTCTCTCGTTTATTGACTACGTTGACAATGGCATGGGACCCAGATGTCAGAAATCCACTAGGAGGAGCCATTTTTTATTGGCTTGAAATAAGGAGGCACTTGCTTGCGTACTGCCATGACCTTGGCGGGTCCTTGCTGTCATCCTCTCCACATACAATCATCTCCTGATTGTGTACGCTTCAACTTGCTAGGCCCACAAGTCAGCCTCTAAACCCATGGAGGACAAATACAACACATTTAAAAAAATAACAGCCCATTCCATACGTTCAAACGGAAAGTTCAACATTCAGAGCAAAGTAACAGGTCTGATCCACATATAGAGTACTGAACTTCCATGTTGACAACCATCATAGCCAAGTTAAGTATCTACTCCCACTAATACTCTAGTAGCGTACAAGTACTAACTTACTCTTAGCTAACTAGATGATGCCGGCCGCCATCTGTGGTACACGCTAAACTCCGGCACCTACATCATGCGCCTTGCCTCGGACTTGCAAGAGGTGCGATAGGGCGCGTTGCTCGTGCGCGTTGGCCCTTTTCATGTCGGCGTGGTCCACCGAAGCTTCGGCTTTCCAAGCGGGAAACCCACTTGACGAGCTGGTCGTAAAAATCGGCATCGCGAACGCATGCGTGCCCGACAACCTCCAGGGCTATTTGTCGGGCGCCGGCTTCCATGTAGTCAGCCCAGTTGCGGGCTCTCTGCTCGCGACTCATAGCATCGGTGCGCTGCTGCTCCATGTCCCGCTAGCGGCGCAAATCGACGATATGTTGCTCCTCCGCCAGGCGGTCGTGCTCCAACAACTCCTGCTCCTCCGCCATGCGGTCGCGCTCCAACAACTCCTCGATCTCCGCATTGCCATCTAAAGACAGATAGAATGCCTCCTCCCTCTGTCTGCCTTCCAGTGAAAAACTGAACACTAGTTCCGGCAGTGACCGGCTCCGGCGTCGCCTACCGCGGACGGGCGAAGGCTTGGCGGACGTGGCGAGCGACGTCGAGCCAATGGGGGCTTATGAGGATATGGCGAGTTGGGTCACGGTGGCACCGAAGAAGGCCGGGAAACAGTACTTATAGGGGGAAGGTAGCGTGACGGTCATCGGAATTCAATGCATAATGGCTTAGCGCGCCAGCTTGCCGTCGAAAACTAGAGAAACTAAAATTATGACTGTGCCGTCCCATCCCGTCTAGGTCGCACGCCGGCATGGTGGTCAAACGAGTGCACTCGAATCATCTCGCTCCTTGTCAATAATGATTCCACAGATTTAAAAAGCCTGCAACAATTAAAGTGTATCTTTTTTCGCATCAGTTAGCTGCCTTAATTACGGCCTGCTGCATGCAGGCACTCAGAATCGCTCGCAGGTAGTACGTGAAGCAGCATGCAACGAGTCGCAGCCGAGGGCACGCATGTAGCCACTTAAATCGCTGGAATTAATTAGGCTTAAACTTCTGTATGCCATTAATTATTGCCATGCCTTCGTCTTGCTACTTTGCTCATGGGACTAATAAACCCGGACGGAGGGAGTACCTTGGTTGGTGAGAGGTTTGAATTAAGCCCTGCAAACTGGAAAGGAGGTACTAGTACGTGCGTGATCCGCTATTATTCGTGTAGGATCGAGTAGGTCATTTCTTGAATTGAGCCCTGCAAACCGGAAAGGAGGTAGAACGTGCGTGATCCGCTATTTATCCGTGTAGGATCCATAGTGTAGCTTGTCAGTTTCTTCAGAGGTAGGCATTTTTATCCGTGTAGGATAGTGTAGCTTGTCATTTTCTTCAGAGGTAGGCATTTTTATTCAAAAAACTGCCACTTCCCATCTTGCGTCGCAAATAAAACTGCCAGGAGCGCATTTGTAGGCTAGCTAGTGATCAATCAGTAACTTGTAAACACTGAGTGAACAGAAATAAGTAACTGGTAATGCATCTCAATGATTCACAAATCATATACAAATATGTAGCTCCAAAAGCAAAGATCAGCCACTTCGGATCTTGCGTCGCAACTAAAACTAACTAGTACGATTCCCATACATAAGATCAACATGTTAATGCATCTCGATGATTCACATATCATATACAAATATGTAGCTCCAAAAGCAAAGATCTAGAAAAAACATCTGTTCTTCCTACTAACATGGATGCTTCTCTTGGCCAACATTCAATACAGACTAGAAGACAAATTTGTTTGTGAAGTCTACAATTCCTCTTGCAAACGTAAGTGGTTTCACCAACAGCTGGAACCATGAGAATGAACCACACATGATGGAGGAACATCAACTGCAATATGATTTGGTCTTCTCTCGATCACACTGCGAGACTATTTTTGGAATACAAACTTTAACTTAGCCAAAATGATGCCCATTGTATAATCAGACCAAAGCAATGAAGCACCTAGTGTCGGCCAGTAAATAGTATAGTACTACTTTTCTGCAGTCCATGAAGTGACTATCGAATCTTTGTGTCTATTTTCAAATGGCACTGCATGCAGTGACTATACTATTCTCTTGTGCAGTTCAACCAAAATTGAGGACACTTTGTTTGTTTGCCAAATAGCAACGGGTAGACATCTCTGTCTGCACAAATATCAAGGAACCAATAAACATATACCACACCATGTATTTTTGGTTTAAACATGTCTCTTCCGCTTAGCATCTGTCATGTACTGCACTGGACAATCTGATACAGTTATGTTTTGCCCTGGATAATTTCATACTGAATTGATTTGTTGGTTCAGAGCAGAAATATAGCACCTATTCTTCATCAGACCAAGGATGTCCATGTTCGCAGTGATGGCAGAGGTGAAATCAATACAACCAAAATTGAGCATCCAATCATTGAATCTTGTCCTGCACCTCCAATGTAGGTCCACCCTGCCAATAAATTCACATGCAAACCACTAGTATTACTATCTAATGACAGTACAAAAAGAGTAGCAAGATAGTAGCAACCATGTACCTTCGTAATGAACAACTCATAGTGCCACCAATTGGACAAAAAGGTTTGGAAAAAAACATGCTCCTAATGTTGAACCAGTTGGACTTTTTGTGCAGTTCCACTAAAATCGAGCATCCCTGTTTGCATAGATATTGAAAGTGCGATTACTATAAATGTGGCACTAGTTGAAGCATAGACTCACAAATATAAGCATTCCAATTTCTTAATGGGAAAAGGTAGCAAGACTGTTTCTAACCACCTGTTTGAAGGAATAAATAAAGCAACAGCGGCTGATGTCAGGAAGGCATACATAGTTTTTTCTGAAAAATTGAGCCATTCCTGACCTTTCCTCTTCTTTTAAGCAAAATTTGTGCAGTTCTACTAAAATAAAATGCCATCACCGCCTTGACAATTCAGTTACACTGTACAAAAGGAAATGACTTAACATTACATCATGATGTCAGGTATGTAGTCGACAGGCATTAGAGACAAACATACAGACCTCCTCCGATAACATAATGAACATTAATTTTAACAAAGGTGTGACTAGCTTTACCGAGATAATTTGAGTGAACTCTACACCCTTTGTTCCTTAATATAAGACGTTTTTGCGGTTCAACTTAAAGCACCCAAACATCTAGAATTTAGAAAAACAGGTAGTAGTTTTCTTGAGCACATATCTGGGAAAGCTTGCCACACTTTATTTATGTCCATATGCTAATGCAACACCATTCGAATACTACAAATATACACTAATCCAATGGCTAGTGCAACAGTAGAATAGTTAGTTTATTACAGGGTACAGTACAATGGTCTTACTGAACATATTTCAATAAACTCTAGCACTGGAAGGTTTCTATAAGAATTAACAATAGAAAAGGTAAAGGTAACAAGTTTCAGCATTGGTATACTAGCTGTGCATGAGCATTAAACCAAATACAAAAGTCTGAAGGTAACTAGCATTATTAACTAATGACAGTATAAAAAAATTGCAAACCATGTACCTCCAAGGTAAATATCATTTCGAACTCGGGGGGACCTTAAAAATTGCTATACCAATCTTGATAATCGATCAAACATAAAAATTTGATCGAACGAATCAAGAGAACAGCCAGAGGAGGAAGTGCCCACTCTTGACCTTTCCTCTTCTCTTCATAATTGTTTGTGCAGTTTAACCAAAATAAAATGACATCAGCGCCTTGGCATTTTGGTGACACTGTACAAAAAAATTAACTTTTCTCATGAAAGTGAGGTGTGTCATCTATAAGCATTAACAGTGCAAAAATCTAAAGGTAGTAACAAGTTTCATCGTTGGTATACTGGTTGTGCAACGGCATTAGAATGCCTTAGCTAAAAAATCTTTAATACAACAACAATCAACAGCTAACCCTGAAATAATCCTGTGACATTAAATGGCATTGCTTAAATTTATCGGTGGCATTAGACTCAAAGCGGCATTAGTTAAATGTGGCTTCACTTTAGCAGTAGCATTTCTTTACTTGGCTGCTGGAGTTATATTAACAGCAAAAAAAGTGGCAATAAGAGCATGGGAAGCCCATTCAGACAGTGGGCGCACCAGTACAATGTACCTCCACGAAGGCAGAGTGGTGAGGGAGGTATGGTTGCCCAGAGCAACAAATATCCAGGCAGCATATGTGGATTATGTCCCATTTTTGTTCTCTTTAGCCACCTTTTTCCTATGTGAGGACAACAAACCAATTGACCTGGTCATCCTCTATTGCGTTGTCATGCCTTTCTACCCTTCTTCAACCAAGAGACACGAGACTCGTTCCTTAGCTACTGATTTTTTCCCTTTTCAACCTAGATGTGGGTTCAATGCCTACTTTCTTGGACAGTACAGTCTCCCTTCCTTTCCTTATTCAACCCAGACATGGATTAGTCTGCATGAAGTAGGGTTTCCTTTAATAGTGCAAATTATGGTTTTCGTCTGCGTGGCCAGTAGAGCAGAGGATAGCAAATTGGGAAGATGGTGGAGTGGAAAAAGATCCACATGCAACGACGTGGCAGATGGGGCAATAGAACAAGGGTATGGTTCGAAAAGAGGTAGCATACCTGAGGTCGGCGGGAAGTGGCTTCGCTTGTGGTCATCGTCCTCCGCTCACACTACGGCAGGGAGCTTGGGGATGGAGGCCATCCCATGCGGACGCTAGGTCTGAGAGGACGGCCTTGTCGTCAGTGCGTGACCTTGCTCGCCGACGACGAGTGCGTCAATGCTGCACGTCCTTCTCTTCCCCGGCGGATATGTGACCACCGGTGAGGAGGGAGAGAGGGGCCATCTTTTTTAGATCTGGAGAAAGGGTGGTAGTGTGAGAAGCAAGTGGGCAGCCCTTCGCAAGAAAGCGCTGAAGCTCCAGCCTATATATCTTTTTTATACTACTAGTACTGGAGGTGGAGTAGTGGTAGAGTATTTTATATTTTCTGTGCATACAGTACCAGTTAGTCGTGCTTCAAAACTGAACGGCGCGCCATTAAAAAAAAGGTCGATAACTAATGCGTCACCTCGGGCCAACGCGGCCAGATCGCATTTTGGACGAAAATTACACACCATGTTTCGTTGACATGTGGTCCCGTTCCAACATATCAGTGAGATGACAGCGAGTAGTAGGAGTATTTCCGAACGGACATGTAGGCCGGGGCACCTCTTCGTGAACCGTGGCAAACTGTCAACCGTCCATCGACTCTTCGCCTTTCCCTCTCGATTTGGAACTGCTGTCGCACGCTCTTCCTCTCCCTCCTCCATTTTCCTTTAGCCCTTCACCCTTTCTTCTGCCATTGTTCGATCGTCTTCTCCATGGAGGGAACAAGCCGGAAACGACCTTGTTATTCTTGCCCCAATCTGAAAGATGACGTGGTGGAAGAACTCATTGATCGACGTGACGTCATCACCTCGGATAGCATGGCAGGTTCGTTCAAGCCCATTCTCGACTCAACTAATAACATCATTACAAGGAACCCAAGAGTGAAGGAGCGGTTTGATATCCCCTATCTTCTTCGCCATGACCCTGATGACTGGCGCCGACACGATGGAGGCCTCGCCCTGTGCAAGTTGATGCCGCTTGATAATGATACGTATGATGTTAAGATGCCATCGCTTGAGGGCAAGGCTTGGGCAGGCGCAAATGGAGATTGGGTTGTTTACATTGGGTCCAACTGCGAGTGGGAACTTGTGAATGTGTACACTCGTGACTGGGTTCCACTTCCAAAAATCTCATAACACTGCCCAGAGGTTGAGCACACCGGTATTGTACGCACGTTAAAATACGATCATGGTGACTGTCTTCTACGGAAGATAGCAATTTGTTGAGTTCCGAACCGCTCTTGGAATTACAACAACTATGAAGTTGTTGCTATCTTCGACAAGCTTGTTGTCGTCCTTGGTGGTTTGACTCGATGGATATTGCTCAAAAATCAGTTTGTGTACACGGATGAGTACTGTGATGCAATTCAATACGAGGGCCTTGTGTTTGCTGCCACCACTCGTGGCACTGTTTTTGCATGGAATCCTTATGCTTTCGGTACGTTTGTCTTCCACCGTAATTATAATTGTTTCATCCACATGTATGCGGGTTAGCATGTTTCCCTTTACTAATTAACCTTCTTCGTGTGTTTCCAAGGTCATGTGAACATTCCACCACCCATACTTGAAAAAATTTATAACCAAGGGGGAGATGACGATGGTGATGATCACGAGCATGAGGACGAGCAGTGCCCAGATACTTTGTGTTGCCTGGCAACTAATTCTGATGGATCACCTCTTCTTGTGTGTATACAGCCCACTGATGATGTTACTGCTAAGGAAGCAGGTGTAGTCTCCCATGGTCGCACTCTCCGGACCTATTCCAACACCCGTTGCATGGTATTCGGGATGGATACTAGTGTTCTAGCGCCAACTCCTTCTCCCTGGTACAGAATTGATAGTCTTGGAGAAAACTCGCTCTTCCTTGGACAAAACTATCCAATGATGGTGAAAGGCGATCCAACTGTTGTTGACACAATGTTACTACCATTTATGACAAGCAACTATGTCTATACCTCGGACATTTGGGTGGTTCCCTACCCTGGTACTGATATAGTAGGCCACTTCAGCCTGGATGATCAGTCCTGCTTTGGTATCCAGATCGACAATGGATGGCCCGTCCCAGAGAATCACTTGTGGTTCAAAGCAAGCATTTCCAACGCCGAGGAATGGTTGAGTTGAAGTTCATTTCATTGCTTGTTATTTGTTGTGTGGTGAAAACTTCAGTATTTATAATGTATCCTCGTTGTCGATGTGGGTTGATTACCTGTTGTATGTAATATAATGATATGCCTATGATAAACTTACTAAATTTATGAATGGCTTTCGAGTCGCTTCTCTGAGTGAGTAGTGCGACGAGGCAAAAAAATATTTTCTGAATACATAATTGTACGTGCATTGCAACAGATTATCGGATGAGGCAATTCAACAATAGTAGTACTAGTACACTATTTGTACTAGCTTCACATGCTTCGCGCATCGGGCAGGTGTTTTTACTGTAGCCATATGTTAATGTGTTCACTATACGTAACCAGCACCTCGAATCCTCGATACTAGTACTATATAGTAGGAGTAAGTAGTATGAGTAGTAGGGTGGCATGGGCCAGAACAAGCATTCACGTCCAGGAGTACGGCACACACCACCACCACGACATCCATCTAACACCATATTATTTCTTGGAGTCCGTGCTAGAGAAATCTCTTCAACCTAGTCGTTTCTCTAACTTCATCCATTGCGCGACGGGCGAGGTGGGGGTTTGCCGATAGTCGGTTTCACTAACTGCGGTCCCACTTGTAAGGCCAACTCCAACCCACGACCCCAAACGGACCTCTGTTTTGCATGAACTCCAACAATAATTTTGACTAGAAAAGCAAGACCAAAGAAAACAAGAACCACAAGAATACATTCTACTACTCCTGTAAGTTGGATTAGTGCCTTCTCGATGCATTCATTGTTGATCTGCGGAGGCTCGATCTTGCGTGCTTCTTTCTTCTTCGAGTGTAAAGAAGTAGACGTTGCTTCCTCGCATCTAGTCTCATGTCTAGCCTCTATTCTAGTAGGAGTATCAACAAGTGCACTAATCTCATCTCTAGCCTTTGTGCTAGCTAAAAGTGATAGAACATCTACTAAATTGCGCTCTATCAATATATGGATGTACTCTTCTTCCCAATACAAAAACATGCATCCATTCTACTCCCTCCGTTGCACAATGCATGCCTTCTATTTGTCAAAATATATATGTATCTAGACATTTTTTTAGTATATAGGTACATCCATTTTTGGACAAATGGAAGTCAAGTATTTTGGAACGGAGGGAATACACAATAAAAAATTTAAGTTAGCACAACTAGTCTAATCCAAGAGCACAACCGAAGATTTGGTCGGGTTCTTCCTCCTTTTGCCGACACGTGGGACATCCAGCATCCCGCATCTAGCATCCAGCATCCACGCAAATAGAGTGGTAGTTGAAGCCATGAGATGTGCATCTTGGGTTAAACTGTAAATAGAATGTTACTACTCTTGAGTAACTCCAAAAGCGGCTGTCGGTGTCAAAACTGGCGGATCTCGGGTAGGGGTCCCGAACTGTGCATCTAGGCGGATAGTAACAGGAGACAAGGGACACGATGTTTTTACCCAGGTTCGGGCTCTCTCGATGGAGGTAAAACCCTACTCCTGCTTGATTAATATTGATGATATGGGTGGTACAAGAGTAGATCTACCACGAGATCAGAGAGGCTAAACCCTAGAAGCTAGCCTATGGTATGATTGTTGTTCGTCCTACAGACTAAAACCCTCCAGTTTATATAGACATCGGAGAGGTCTAGGGTTACACAGAGTCGGTTACAATGGGAGGAGATCTACATACCTGTATCGCCAAGCTTGCCTTCCACGCCAAGGAAAGTCACATCCGGACACGAGATGAAGCCTTCAATCTTGTATCTTCATAGTCCAGGAGTCTGGCCAAAGGTCATAATCCGGTCATCCGGACACCCCTTAATCCGGGACTCCCTCAGTAGCCCCTGAACCAGGCTTCAATGACGACGAATCCGACGCGCAAATTGTCTTCGGCATTGCAAGGCGTCTTCCTCCTCCGAATACTTCATAGAAGATGTTAAACACAAGGATAGTGTCCGGCTCTGCAAAATAAGTTCCACATGCCACCGTAGAGAGAATAATATTTGTACAAATCTAATCTGCTGACGTATTCCGTAGCATGACATCATGCCACGGCCAAGCCTTTATTCGAGTCGTTTTACTGTCCCACTTCAGTGCGTTTAGCAAGGCGGTTTCTTTGGCACGTCTTGTCAAAGCAGAGATCATGTCCCCTTATTCCGGGATTCTCATCAATACGGGCGTGGGTAACCCAACCGTGCCATTAATCACGGCGCTTAGGAGATAAGCGAGTTTTACTAGGCTGGTGGGGGTACATAGTTTCGTCCGCCCATATAAGGGGATAAGTATCCACCCTTTCCATCTACGCCTTCTTCCTCCTTTGCTTATCCATTTCCGTGCACTCGAGCTCCAGCGCCCAAGTCCGTACTTCCCACCTCAACCTTCTCCAATCATGTCCGGAGTGGGAGGCAGGTGGATGGCCTCCTCCGTCATGGAGGGGCACATCAAAAAGTTGAGGAAAGCCGGATACTTGTCCAACGACATCGCGCACCGGCTCCCAGATGAGGGGCAGCTCATCCCCCCCCCCCAGGCCCCATGAGAGGGTGGTGTTCCTCACCCATTTCCTTCGCGGAATGGGCTTCCCACTCCACCCATTTGTCCGGGGGCTCATGTTCTACTACGGCCTGGATTTCCACGATCTGGCCCCGAACTTCATCCTCAACATCTCGGCGTTCATCGTCGTGTGCGAGGTCTTCCTCCGCATCAAGCCCCACTTCAGCTTATGGCTAAAGACCTTCAATGTCAAGCCGAAGGTAGTGGGCGGCCGGCAAGCGGAGTGCGGAGGCGCCATGGTGGGCAAGATGCCCAACGTTACATGGCTCGAGGGCTCCTTTGTGGAAACATCAAAGGGTGGCAATCGGGGTGGTTCTGCATCACCGAGCCGCGCGACCCTGAATGAGCAGCGGCCCCCGAATTCCGATCTGGCATCCCCACACGGCTCACCTCTTGGAAAGAGACGGGCCTGTCATGGGGTAATTCGGAAGAGGTGACCGGACTCCAAACCTGCGTCCAAAACCTAGTGGACAAGAAGGTTAAACTTGTCAACGTAGTCCAGGTCATGCTCTTCCGCCGGATCCTCCAGTGTCAACGACGGGCTTCCAACTTGTGGGAGTTCGACCCGGCCCAGCACCAAACTTTGTGCAGGCTCTTCGACACAACACACAAAGACGCCTGGAAGCTGCTATTCAAGAGCTCCGAGGTTCCCCCTTCCATTACCGAGGATCGCGGATTCTGCGCGAAGCGCCAAGCCAGCACAGTAATCTTGTTTTACCCTTTACAGGACACTTGTTTTCCATAGTTTGACTCTATGCGGGATCTAAGCTCCCACTCCTTTGACGGGACTGGAAGAAGACGTCCGGAAGGATTGACTGTCGGGCTTCTTTGCCCGAAGGCCCAGCTGATGCACTCTTGATGAAGCTGCTGGTCCCGGCACCTCATGTGGTGCCGGAGAAGAAGGCCAAGAAGAAGGCCACGGGAACTCGAAAGAGTTCCCGGTGCTTGGTGGTGTCGGATTCATCGGCCGACGACCCCAAAGCGCACTCCTCCTCCAAAGACGAGGAGGAGGAAGAAGAAGCCTCTCCCCCTCCAACCGGGGGGAGGAAAGAAAAGGAAGGGCGCCCCAACTAGGGAGGCCGGAGGGTCCAAGAAGGGAAAAACCCTTCTTCGGGACTACACCACCGACGCCGACGACGGCGGAGAGGAGTGGCCATCCAGGGCCAAGCCCCTAGCAAAATTGTAAGTATCCGGATACCAGAATACCTCATGGCGTTCCTTTAGTGCACAGTATCTTCTAGCACCGAACATAATCACGCAGTCCGCCCAAGGCCCAGCTCGACGCTTCGTCGAGCGGATCCCCGGATTCATCGGATGTGAATAGTCTTTCACTCCCGACTGCTACCTCCCCTCGCCCCACGGACGATGCCGAGGTGGAGCCCCAAAAGGGGCCAAGCCAGGAGGAGGTAGCCCCGGAGGAGCCGCAAGGCGACCTTCCGGACTCCAGGCGCAAAGGGGATAAAACCCCAGAGGGATCTAAGTCCGGCCCTGGGCTGGACACCGCACCGGAACCTTTAGTGGTTTCGGAGTCCGGCAGGCAGCCCCTCGCAAGAAGGGAAAGCCTACGACGCCGGCGGCCTCTGTCCAACCGGAGGCACCGGACAATTTGCTAGAGGTGCTTAACAGCGCCTCCATCGACGAGGAGCACCACACTATTATGAGTGCGGTGATCCAGAAGGTTCAGTCCGCCAAGAGCGGGCTGACCGAAGCCTGTGCCAGCCTTCTAACAGGCTTTGAGGTATGTATTTAAAACATGTAAAAATATTACCGCATAGACAGTAGCCCCTGATGCTCAGTTTGGTGTTCGGAAAGAAAACCGGACTGAGGATCTAAAAAGATATATGCAGGAGTCTAACGTAAATATGTCAATATGGGAATGCAGGCTGCACTGTTGACCTCTGCCGCACTGACTGCGGAGGTCGATGCATTGAAGCAGAGCCTCGAGCGGTCCGAGAACGAGCTCGGCCTTGCCAAGAAGCAGCTCGAGGACAAGGAAGGTAAGTAGTACCTTTTGTAAGTATATAAAAATACCTGGTTGCAAGTAATGACAGGACCAACGTGAGTGTTTACAGGGGCCACAACCGAGGTGGCGACCCTGAAGGAAGCACTATCCAAGGCCAAAGACAATGCGGCCTTGAGCGCACCGAGCGAGAGAAACAAGAGGCATGGGTGCGGAGGTGCGGCAAGAGCTCAATGCTCTTGTGAAAAAACACGAGAGTTTAGAGCTTGACTCAAAGACTCGAGAGTCCGAGCTTGCCTCGGCACTTGAAAGCACCAAATCTGCCAAGGCTGAAGCCCAAAAATCCCTCCAGGAAATTGAGGAAATGAAAAAGATAGCGGCGGGTAAGGCATTCTTTACGCAAAGCAAGCACGTGAAAGTAAATTACTTGTTACTTACCCGAGTCCGGAGCTCTCCAGGAGCATTCGCAAATCTGCCCCGTAGTGTGTCCTATGCCACCGCATTCTACCTAGCCGAAGAAGGGAGCTCGACGGAGAAGGTGTTCTAGTCCCAGTATGTTGAGGCCGGACACCCGGTGCCCTTGAGCGACCAGCTGAAGCAGCTTCTCGAGCTCCATAAGGTAGCCGAACAGGCCATGGAGGGCCTAATAGTCCGGCTATGGCCTGGGGAGGTCATGCTTGGGAGCTACTTTGGGCTGGTGAGGCGGCTGGTGGATGCATGTCCATGGCTTGAAGTCATCAAGTGCTCCGTCTGCATCGAAGGCGCCCGTAGGGCCCTTGCCTGTGCTAAAGTGCACTGGGGCAAGCTGGATGCTGAGAAGCTGGTGAAAGATGGGCCACCGGAGGGGTTGAGCATCGCAGGCCCGAGATGTATTATGAGGGCGTCCTGAAGGGTGCCCTCCTTGTGGCGAATGAATGTTCCAAGGATTTAATTTTTGAGTAAAACTCGCTCGTGTTTATCCTGTGCGCTGAAAACTTGTTCATATGTGCTAAGCAACGCTTTTTGAATTTAAAATATTACCTTCTGTGCGGCCGTTTATTAAATCTGAGAGATGCAAGTCGTCGGCTTCTACCCCCATGCCACGAGTGCTGGGGTGTTCGGGATAAACCTGAGCGCTCTTGTTCCCAGTCTTGGGTCCTTCGAGGGAGGCGCTCAGCACAATGAACAAGGCAATCGGACTATAATGCTTTATCACTCTCACTTAGCCATAGAATTCTATAATTTTAAATTTCGACGAAGCCCCTAGTATTCGGAAGACCGAGTTTGGGGCGCTATCCACGCCTAGGCCGGACAAAGCCAGCTCCTCGCTCTAAGCGGCATAAGTCTTTAGGGACTCGAAAAACCTCTCGAACAGCGACCGGCTCTCGCCCTATCATGACGGTCAGTTTTAGCTTTCTCTACTGAGGTGCTTAACCCAGCTCAACTGGGGCACAATCGCAGTAGTTCTCCCAGCGCTACCTTAGCCGATATAGCGGAACGTAAGGTACCAAAACATGGGAGCCGGGCAAACCCAACTATTGACCCAAGACATGATTCGGAGCCGATGCATATAATGCTATAAGTTCGGGGTGCCGCACTCGTGAGAGTGTTCGGTCTTCTCACACCATATTCTGGGGTACCTAAGCCCCTGGTGTATTGGCCGCACCAAAGTGTACGGTTGCATAATGTCATAACTGAACATATTTACATAAAAAATGAATGCAATAATAGACAAGAGCTATGTATTGTTTACTAAGAGGCTGCTGTGAAAGCAGAACGATACAAATAGTGCGATAAGCAAGAGATGGGATTATTTGACATGTCCCCCTCGAGGGGCAAGCTGCGAGACTTTTTGTAAGACAGGTATTTAGCTCGTTAAAGAGACCACGTAGACATTCGACGTAGCTTGCTACCTACCTGGCTGTTGCATCGTGTGTTCGGCGATTGTACTGCCGGACAGGCCTTCCGGAGAATGGAGTCCTGAAAGTAAGAAAAGAAAAAATGACAAAATTGAGAGCCCCAAGTGCGGTTGAGCCGCATTCTGGGCGTGCCGCGGTTGTGCCCCTCCCCTTATGCCCATGGTATTTCCAGAGCGTAATTATGTACGCGTGGTACTGGTTTCGCAATCTCGCGAGGGCTGGGGTTGGGGCCGCACTGCTATGCTTGCTCGGAACGTGCCAGACGGTCTTGTTGTAGGTTACTCCGGGCGTGTTTGATGGTGTCCGGACGTTTAACAGCCGGACTGGAGAATTGCCTTGAGAGGCTACTTTGTACTTCCGCCGTGAGGGCCGCCGTGTGCTCCTTTGTTCAGAGAGAGCATTCGGTGTTTCCATTGACCGTAATGACTCCTCGAGGGCCTGGCATCTTGAGCTTGATGTATGCGTAGTGCGGCACCGCATTGAACTTTGCAAATGCGGTTCGCCCGAGCAGGGCGTGATAGCCACTGCGGAACGGGACTATGTCGAAGATTAACTCCTCGCTTTGGAAATTATCCGGGGATCCGAAGACCACTTCGAGTGTAACTGAGCCTGTACATGTGGCCTCTACACCTGGTATGATGCCTTTAAAGGTCGTCTTTGTGGGTTTAATCCGTGAGGGATCTATGCCCATTTTTCGCACTGTATCCTAGTAAAGCAGGTTCAGGCTGCTGCCGCCGTCCATAAGGACTCTAGTGAGGTGAAATCCGTCAATGATTGGGTCTAGAACTAATGCGGCAAATCCGCCGTGGCGGATGCTAGTGGGGTGGTCCCTTCAATCAAAAGTGATCGGGCAGGAGGACCATGGGTTGAACTTTGGGGCGACTGGCTCCAACGCACATACGTCCCTGAGTGCACGCTTCCGTTCCCTTTTGGGGATGTGGGTTGCGTATATCATGTTCACCGTCCGCACTTGTGGGGGAAAGCCCTTCTATCCTCTGTTTTTTGGCGGCCGGGGCTCCTCCTCGTCATCGCTATGCAGCCCCTTGTCTCTGTTTTCGGCACTTAATTTTCCTGCCTGCTTGAACACCCAACAATCCCTGTTGGTGTGATTGGCTAGTGTTTCGGGGGTGACATGTATCTTGCACGAGCGGTCGAGTATTCGGTCCAAACTAGACGGGCCCGGAGTATTTCTTTTGAATGGCTTTTTCCTCTGACCGGGTTTAGAGCCTCTGAATCCGGCATTAACTACCGTATCCTCAGCATTGTCGCCGTTAATGCGGCGCTTGTGCTTGTTGCGACGTGACCTGCCATTGTTGTCCATGGTATCCGAATTACCAGGTCTCTTGGTCATGTTATTACTACGAGCTAGCCAGCTGTCCTCTCCCGCGCAAAAGCGGGTCATGAGTGTTGTGAGGGCTGCCATGGATTTCGGCTTTTCATGTCCTAGGTGCCGTGCAAGCCATTCATCTCGGATGTTATGCTTGAAGGCTGCGAGGGCCTCTGCGTCCGGACAGTCGACTATTTGATTTTTCTTGGTTAGGAACCGTGTCCAGAATTGTCTGGCCGATTCCTCTGGCTGCTAAATTATGTGGCTTAGGTCATCGGTGTCTGGTGGTCGCACATAAGTGCCCTGGAAATTGGAAAGGAATGCGGCTTCCAGGTCCTCCCAGCAACCAATTAACTCTACTGGCAAGCTGCTAAGCCAATGTCGAGCTGGTCCTTTAAGCTTGAGTGGGAGGTATTTTATAGCGTGTAGATCATCACCGCAGGGCATCTGGATATGAAGGAGATAATCCTCGATCCATACCGCAGGATCTGTTGTGCCATCGTATGATTCGATGTTTACGGGTTTAAACCCCTCGGGGATTTGATGATCCATTACTTCATCTGTGAAGCATAGTGGGTGTGCGGCGCCTCTGTACTGGGCAATATCACGACGTAGCCCAGATGAGCTTTGTATGATGTGTTCGGCCTGGCCGAATTTGCCATATCCGGCGTGACGGTTATCGTCACGTGTCGTGGGGCGCCCACGCGATCCGTAGATCGATCTTGTTTGCCTTGCCTAGTCCTCCAATATGTCTCGCAGGTCTGGCGCGTTTCCCCGTGCCTTGGTACTTTTTGAGCGGCGCCGGGGTGCGGCTTGAATTGATGGCCGAGAGGCCTCTCTGTCGCGGCCACGGGGTGGCCGGTCGGCCGCGTCATATGCTGGTGATGTAGGTTTAGTTGCTTCCTCCTCTAATCGGGGTAGCAGCCTGCGCTTTGGGTAGCTCTTAGAGGGGCATTCGAGTTCGTACTCTTCGGCCGCGAGGACTTCAGTCCATCTGTCGGCTAGCAAGTCTTGGTCAGCTCTAAGCTGCTGCTATTTTTTCTTGAGGCTGCTTGCCGTGGCCATAAGCCTGTGTTTGAAACGCTCTTGTTCGACGGGATCCTCAGGCACGACAAATTCGTCGTCGTCGAGGCTTGCTTCATCTTCAGAGGGAGGCATGTAATTATCGTCATCGACCTCTCTGTTTGCCGCTCAATCATGAGGGCTGGATTCTCCATCCTCCTGTGCTAAATCCTGCTAGAGGGGGTTGTCTTAGGCACTGTCCGAGGTGTTATCTCCCGTGCCGGAATCGCAGTTTTTGCTTTGGCGGGATTTAGAGCGGCGCCGCTGACGCCGGCGCTTAGGCTGTTTCTTGGAGGGGTCATCCTCCGTTGTTCCATCGCCATTCCCTTCTTTTGGGGTGTCCACCATGTATATGTCATATGACAAGGTGGCTTTCCAGTGCCCTATAGGCGCTGGTACTTGGTCGTTTCCTTCATCGGCGTCCATACCGTCGATGTCTTCGGAGTCGAAGTCGAGCATGTCGGTTAAATCATCGATAGTGGCTACGAAGTGGGTGGTGGGTGGGCTTCGAATTTCCTCGTCGTCCACATCCCAACCTTGCTGACCATAGTCCGGCCAGGGCTCTCCTAATAAAGAGAGAGACTTTAGTGAATTCAGAATGTCGCCAAAGGGCGAGTGCTGAAAGATGTCCGTGGCGGCGAACTTCATGATCGGCGCCCAATCGGGTTCGATCGGCAGGGGTGCGGAAGGCTCGGAGTTCGGAAAGGAGTCTGGCACCTTGGACTCGCGAGCTTCGCAAAGGACAAGACTGGTGTTCGGCTCGATCACCGTAGAGATTGCAGCCCCCGAGGCGGTGTCCAACCATCCGTCCTCAATTGGCGCAGTCGGCTCCGAGCTAAAGGTCAGAGCGGGCACTTGGGCGGCCTTCGGGGCATTGTTCGGCGGCAGAGCTAGATCATACCCGTCGTGACAGTGCGGTGCGCTCGGTTGTGGCTCGAATCCGTCGAGGATCAAGTCTCCATGGATGTCAGCCGTGTAGTTCAAACTTCCAAACCTGACCTGATGGCCAGGGGCGTAGCTTTCGATCTGCTCCAGATGGCCAAGCGAATTGGCCCGCAGTGCAAAGCCGCGGAATATGAAGATCTGTCCGAGGAGAAAAGTCTCACCCTGGACCGCATTGTTGTTGATGATCGGAGAAGCCATCGGGCCTAAAGGTGACGACACAGAGGAACTCTCAATGAAAGCACCAATGTCGGTGTCAAAACCGGCGGATCTCGGGTAGGGGGTCCTGAACTATGCCTCTAAACAGGAGACAAGGGACACGATGTTTTTACCCAGGTTCGGGCCCTCTCGATGGAGGTAAAACCCTACTCCTTCTTGATTAATATTGATGATATGGGTAGTACAAGAGTAGATCTACCAGGAGATCAGAGAGGCTAAACCCTAGAAGCTAGCCTATGGTATGATTGTTGTTCGTCCTACGGACTAAAACCCTTTTGTTTATATAGACACCGGAGAGGGCTAGGGTTACACAGAGTCGGTTACAATGGGAGGAGATCTACATATCTGTATCTCCAAGCTTGCCTTCCACGCCAAGGAAAGTCCCATCCGGACATGAGACGAAGCCTTCAATCTTGTATCTTCATAGTCCAGGAGTCCGGCCAAAGGTCATAATCTGGTCATCCGGACACCCCCTAATCCGGGACTCCCTCAGCGGCCACCGAAGATCTTTATTGGATTTGTTTTTCATCACCAACACGTCGAGGTGAAAGATGTGCAGGTTCAGTGGGTCCGCTTGCGTTTTCACTAACATGTGGGACCGCATGTGAGAAAACAGACGATGGGCTCCGCGCGTCTGCTGGCTGGCTGAGAAGAGAGATAGAGGAGGGCTAAGCACGAACTACAGGAAATTTGTTCTACGTACCTTGATATAGGCTCGATATAGTGGGGTGGCATGGGCCATAACTAGCATTCACGTCTAGAAGTACGGCACACGCCACCCACACGAGTCCCATCCGACACCAATTTTCTTGGAGTCCGTGCTACAACCATCTCTTCTCCCTCCTGTTTTCTCAGCCATCGCACGGTGGGCGGGGTGGGGGTTTGCTGATAGTCGGTTTGCTCAACTGCGGTCCCACTTGTAAGTGAGAATGCAACACCATACACATTCCCGCTTGAGCGGCGTGCCGGACCAACCGTGTGGGGGTGCGACACGAACATGGCAGGCTTTCCTTTTGAACTCGTAACTTGTAAAATTTGGTTCTGCTCCATGGCGCGGCCGATAGATAGAAAATAACGATTTGGCCTAGAGTAATGAGAAGTTAGGTTCTGGCGCCGTTCATGCATGGAGTACATACGAAAATTATGAAGTTGATGCGAAAGGTAAGATAATTACTGTAGTATCATATACTACTACATGGATGTGACGGAAAGATACAAATACATATGGATCCATCAACGACATCCTCACGCCCTAGTGCACCGGGTCACCAACCGACGTGTGAGGAGCAGCAGCGTTGGCGGCGAGCTCAACGTGCTTCTGAACAGTGTCGTCCAAGGTTGCCCTGCGGTCCAAGAAGGCTAGCGTCCTATCGTCCTCCTCTTGCATGTAGTAGTCCTTGTGGACGATTTGCGCGTAGACATGGGTGATTATGTCGATGGTGTCTTGCTGCGCCAGGCGCTGCGCGGCGAGCGCGACCTCGAGGTGGACATTCTCCGACGCGACGGCGGGCAGTCGCAGGGCCACTAGTGCGTCGAAGAGGTTGTCACCATAGTGGCCGTTGAGGGTGACGAGCATCGCAGAGCCTGGGCGCGTTGGCTGGAAGCTTACGTCAAAGTCGTCCACGAGCTTCTTGACGACGGTGAACTTGTCGAGGAAACTGACGAGGACTTCGTCGAACAAGGAGACGAAGCTGTCATCCAAGCGGCCCCTCGCCCTGGCGGCCTCAAGCAATACCACCTGGAGATGTTCCTCGGTGCCGAGCCGCAGGCCAGCGTCGTGGACCATCTAGAACAGCCTCCATGGGTCCAGCTTAGCTTCTGGTCAACTGATCTTGCGATTCGACTGATCACTCTTGCCCTTGGTTAGCATGCGTAGGTGTGTAGGATTTCGTCCTACTCCTCGGCCCTCTACTGCACCTGCCTTTGGCTGTATGATAGGTGGGCCAGCCACCCCCTAGGCCCATGTATCATTCACCCAAAGGCAGTTGTCGTAAGTCAATGAAGATGTGTCCCCCTCCGTGCCGGTGCAGTATAGTCATCTCACCGGACCTCTAGTTGGGGCCAAAGAGAGAAGTTTGATGTTTACTGGTTTATTGGTCCCCTTTGCATTTTGCGCCAAGTTTTGACCTTTGATTTAACTAATAAAATGTTAATGCATGTAAACGAAAATGTTGTGTAAGTGACCTTACAAAAACCAAATAATCCCAAAACACTTAGGCACGATACATTAACTCCCTCCTTGTTTCTTATTTCGTGACATATCAACCAATGAGAGATGTGGGTCGTTCATGCTTTCAATGACTTGAGACTACCAAACATGGCATGCAGTGTTTAGTTCATTGCATGTAATCCTATTAGTACTCTAGTTAGCAAAAAAACATTAAGTACTCCCGCCGATAGGAATAAAACACCATGTATTTATTTACAGAGGGAGTAGTACATTTTTTGTGACATGCATTACTAGATATTGCTAGTCAAATACTAAAATCCAGATGGACGTGGTAGTACTCCTAAATCCAGACGGTGGTGCTACCAGTACTAGTACTAGTACTACCAATGTAGTAGTAGGAGTACTAGCACTGTACTACCCGTTGGTCAAATTATTACGTGTTGCTCCTCACAGTGAAGTGACAAGACCCTGCACCGGAGATGACACCTGAGTATAGGCGCCGTGTTTGGCACACCATAGTGAGCCTCACCATCTGCAGTCACTATCATCATGGCTGTAGAGCTAGCCTGCTTACAACTAGCCCTGTTCGACATAATTTCTCATGCGTAGATGCCCGTGCATTGCACGGAACACCAAGATTGGGGATGGACGGCTCCAGCAGCGGCCATCGCGCCAGATTTTTCCACGGCCTTCTAGATGTGGTGGGGAGGAGATAAGGCTGATTGTGAGAGACAAGGAGTTATTTGTAAATAGGAAACAAGTGCGGGCATCTTTTTGCAAAAATGGAGAAGCTTGGTTTGTATGCGTGAGATCTAGATCCGACGGCTATTGGTGAAAGATGGGAGGCACAACATCTTCACCAACTCAGGACCTATTTGATTCGCAGGATTTTGAAAACGCAGGAATAGGACACAGCAATATTACAAGTTTCAAACTGATATTACAAATGTTAGGAGTAATGCTGCACCTACGAAGAGGGAATTTTACTAGGAAGTTTACGTAAGAACTTTCGTTACTTTAGGTGGATGCAGCATTATCGTACAAACTCAAATCCACCGCCCTGACAAGTCATTAATGGGCAAATAAGTTTTCGAGTCTCTGGCCACTTGATGTTTCAAAAACAAATTCAGCTTCTGCGTAGACTTTGTCATTTAGGCTTAGACGCTTGCGGTGATCAGCACTCCATTCATTGTTGCGCCAGAGAACGCCAAACCTCATTACCTTGAGCACACTTGCCTCCAAAACAAAGAACCTAGCCAATTTAATCTCAGATGTGCTGCCTCGGTAGTCGATCAAATCAATTTCTGTAAGATGGAGATCAAGGCATTTGATGAGATTGTTATAGTGTAGCACATTTTTCACTTTTCGGTTCTTTTTTTATCTGCAAAAGAAGAGAACATATTAGAGCAGCTGGCTGCATAAGATTGTCGTGTCATCAAGAGGTACCAATATCATTCGCTCATACGATAGGGTTGGCGGGCTAGTGATATTTTTTCACTCTCTCTCTCTCTCTCTCTCTTTCTCTCTCTCTCTTTCTGTTTCCTCTCATTTAACTAGGAGCACGTGAAGAGCTTGGGCATTTGTTGCCTTCCACTATGTGCCCGATGCCATATTTCGCAAAAGTATGCCACACAATATGCATCAATGTCAAATAAAAAGATTTTGGCACCGCTCTCGCGATGTGAGAGAGTTGGCACCGCTGTGCACACAGACCCACATGTATAAACAAATCAATCAAACCAACTACACCAGCCTCTCACTCTCCCAAACTAGTGTTTTTTATTGCTTCAGTCCTCTCTCTCTCTCTCCCACGCAGTGTTTTTTCATTGCGTGAGTTAATTTGGCACCAGAGCAAAGTAGGTGATACTGATTGGGGCACCAGGTGAGCAATGGAGGGGCATCGATGCCAAATGCATCACAAGTGAATTTGGCACATGTTTTGGCCTACATAGCCCACTTTGTACTCCCTCCGTCCCAAAATTCTTGTCTTAAATTTGTCTAAATACGGATGTATCTAGTTACATTTTAGTGTTAAATACATCCGTATCTAAACAAATGTAAGACAAGAATTTTGGGACAGAGTGAATACTACCTCATATTTAGTATGAAATTTTGACCATAGATTTACCTAAGGAAATGCCAATGCATGTCACTAAAAGTTACACCACTTGAAATTATGTTCAAATACGAATCCAACGATATAGTTCTTAGTGACATGCATTAACATTTTGTCAGTTAAAACTATGGTCAAATTTTGATACTACAAAATTGGAAGAGTAAACCAGAACGGAGGTAGTACTTGCTCTTAGGGTAACCATAGAGTTATTGGAGTAGTCTAAGTTACTTTCCACTATGACTAGCCTAGGTTACTATAGTAGTACAGCATAAAAATGATGCAGGTGATCACGTGAGAAAAAATACTAAAAACATTTCTTTCGGTGCAGTGCGTAGATGCAGTTTTGAACACTACACTTGTCATCGTAATTTGGGAAAATTACGAAAAAAATTGAGCTATGTGATTGCCGTTTACTTAAAGGAAAGAAGTTTCACCTCGATGAGTAGCTTCTCCGTGCACGGAAAGCATGTAAGGAATCCAACAACTTGATCTAGATTGGGGCCGATAGATTTTAGTGCTAAGATCTTCACTGTGCGCATGGACTGGGTCAAGCTTGTGGGAATCATTTTCTGGAAGACGGTCCTAAATACATCAAGAAGAAATTTAAAAATGTAAATTTTAAGAAGACGGAGAAGAAGATGAGTGTTGTACCTGAACGATTACGGATCCAATACAGAGTTCGGAGAATTTGGCAGACGAGTACACCAACGCTGTCAATTTCGGCGCGTTAATGACCCTGATTTTTGTTGGACCTTCTAGATCCGATACAAGCAATCTCTCAAGGAAAGGCACATTCTCAATCTATCTATCTATATACCTATACTAATTAGAGACTCCCAAGTAATTATCACATTAATCAGAAAATTAGAGCCGTTCATCTAGTGGGACCAAGTTATTACGGTCTAGATTAGCCTATATATCCCATACAATTAATTGTTGTGATTTTCATTAATTACACGATTATAATTAGAGCCGTTCATCTGGTGGGACCAAGTTATTACGGTCTAGATTAGCCTATATATCCCATACAATTAATTGTTGTGATTTTCATTAATTACACGATTATTTTTTTCTTATATGAAATTAAAGACCTTCAATCTATTGAGCCGGAGTATAGCGATCCAGCTTACTGACTTTGACGTGCAAAACGTACTACAAACAAACTCTCCTCTAAAAAAACTCTCCCGTGAAAAAAGTGGCCATGTGCAAGACGTACTACTAGCAAATTCTCCCGTCAAAAAAGTTGCCCGTGAAAAAAATCTCCCAGCAATCATATTTAGCACCAACCGATCCTAACTAACTAATCTTGCTCCCTTTATAATCTTATATATATATATAAATAAAACTGCTTCCTTTGAACTACCGATCTGCATATAGGTACATCGGGCCCTCCTCATCATGGGTTTCTCCATGGATGCCCCCAAAAAACATAGCCTTGCCATGTGCGTTGACCTAGATGCGTACATAGTGGATAACTTAATCGAGGGGACTTAGCGCATGGCCGGCGTTTCCGTTGTGATCCACAACAGCTTTGACGATACACATGTACGAGGCTTTGCCCGATTACTTCTGAAGCAGTCGGTGTTACGAGGAGACGAGGTATACACCAAAATACGTTCTGCCTGGAGACGCATGCATATGTTAATCTCTTTAATCTGTTCCGTGGAAACAGTACTATTGCTACAGGCTCATGACCTGGCTGGTTGAATCAGCATAGCATGTACGCATGTAGTCTGTTCGCAAAAAAAAATGTACGCATGTAGTCTACTTATGGCTGCTAAGAGCTTGATCGATTCAACGACAGCGAATATCTTCTGAATGGGAAGTAATCGTCTACCAGTGACATATGATCAGGTTAGGGCCAACATCCAATGACTGAAATTTTACTGCAGCTTTTTGCATGCTTCGTATGCATTACATGATCAGACCTAAAATTTAGAAGTTTATTGCAATCAGCGTCATAATAGTTAGTACACTCAATAATATGAGTGCTCCACCATCCGGAGGATTGTTTGCATTACTTTTAATTTCCTATTTTCTTTAAGAGGGCATGCATATTTATCGTGTGTAAGTAGTTTGAATAATTTGCTCCTGGTTTCTATGTAGGTAAAACAAATGGATTGCTCGAAGCTGATTCCCATGGATATGCATTGCCTAATTTTCACTGCATTAGGAAATGGGTCTAAACTGAATAACGCGTTGAACTGTCCATATTATCTGTACCATTATTAGTTCTGTACTAGAACAAGGACAACTTGGCGATTTATTTCATGGCAATAAACCACACCTAATTCCTTAACCAACACTTGGTTGCCTCCTTCCTTTTCATCTTACAACACATCAATCATGTTAAACTTTTGTGCATTTATTAATTTCATGGGGGCACAACATAAACAAAATTATATTGTGGTGGGTTTCCCAATTTAGCCAGTTTGAGACGTCACACATGAACACAATGACGTTGGTTCCTTTTCTCTCAAGGACGCTTGATGTAGCACACTGATGTTGCAACAATTCCATTCTAAACCTACGTCCACTCAGGTGTGCTTCAGTGCTCTCTTTCTCTGAAAATAATCACTAAAAAATCACAGTGGATGTATTTTCTTTGTTTCATACATGGGTGTGAGCAGCTTCTCAAATGATTTGTGTCACCAATGTACTATATGAGCACACTATTTTCCTATTGCCGGCATCATCTTTTATGGTTACATATTATGAGATATCTAAATATCTCCCTTTTTCTTGGCTCCATGGAACCTTTCCCAAAGAAAACCACTACTTTTTGGCAACTTCGAAAGCACTATAATGATGTTGCTTTTAAATTGCAAAGTACAGTTCCAAACAAATGAAACTACCACATAGTTTCACCTTCATCAAGTATGGTTTAATTACAGTTTTCAAGGGAACCATCTGTTAATTATGTCTACATGGTTCATCAACCATGTCTTTTTTTAACTGCCTCCAAATTTTCTTATTTTGTTTATGTGACCAAATACCAACACTACAGCTTGATGCTTGATCCATCTTGGATTGTTTTTTTTTACCGAGTTTTCATAAGTTAATTATTTCGTAACCATACATGTTATCAAGGCCTATATGCATGTTCTGCTCTTCCCCGAACTATTTGACAGTCAAATTTTAGTCATGATTCAATATGGATATCTACAACCAACTATTTGGTCTATTTTCATTTTTGGAAACACCTAATATATTATAATATTTTCATAAGGTAAGCACATAAAGTTATTAAACTCCATATGTACATTTCTAGGAGAAGTTCGACGACATGCTAATTTGCTACTATGGAATGGAAAATAAAAATATCCTCTTTCCAGCACAAGATCTGAAGACGTTTTCAACATACATAGGCATAATCAACAATATTTTACTTTGTTTTTATCATAAATATATATATTCATAAAACACTTTATATTTATGATATTATGAAACTGTTTTAATTGAAATTCTATGTTACTATTTGATATTTGGGAAATAAATGTAAATCATTATACACTTATGATTTTATGGAAATGTTTTTCAAGAACATACTATGTACTATGTACTATCACTCAACCATTTTGACATCATACATTAATAGTCAAAGTTAGAGAAGTTTACTTGCATGTTTTATTGGTGCCATCTATTTACTACAAGATGTGCCCTAAAGAAATACTCCCTCCGTTCCATAACGTAGTGCGTATAGATTTTCTGAAAAGTCAAATTAAGGAGACTTTGACTGAGTTTATAGAGAAAACTATTTATATATACAATATTAAACATACACAACTTAAAAATATAACTGATGATGTATCCAATGATATGTATTTGGTATTTCAAATGTACGCATATTTGTCTATAAACATGCTCAAAGTTTGTGATATTTGACTTTTCAAAGAATTATATGCACTACATTATGGAACAAATGAAGTATTGATTTATAATTCTAAATCTTAAAATTGCATGCAGGTATAACAATATTTGAGGAAATTGAAATCAAACTGCTTGACTACCGGGAATATGGGTCACACTCTATGTACTAAAAAAATATGCAATGTATCTGGCGGCTTTATCCCAAATGAAACTAACAAACATATGATTATGGCATGTGAAGTTGTAATATCACAAACCATTTCAGTTGGGTCGTGCTAGATGATGATCTCATCCAATCATACGCATATATTCTTCTATAGTACCATAAAACCATATTTTTGGTAATATAAATTAAAAGAAAATATTATAACCATCCCGTGCGTATGCATGGGTCGACGACTAGTGTACATAATGTGGAATAGCTGGAGTGATTTCTTCCCAATTAATGTCTTGTTGCGGGGCCAGCAAGACACATAAATCCATCGGATCTTCGTCGACGCGATGTGGAGGCTAATGAACCCGTGGATCTGCTCAAGACGAAGGTACTCGAGCGCAGTATAGCTGCGGAGCAGGTGCTCCATAGCCTTCTTCGAGATGACAACGTCGAAGAGGTCGAGCTGCTTGAGTTGAGGGAGAAGAAGGGCGGGCGCCACATTAATCTGGGGAAGATAGCAGGAGCTGAAGCTGGTGCGGCGCAGCGTTGGCGTGAGGCGGAGCGCGGACGGCGGCAGAGAGCGACATCGTCCAGCTTCAAAGCTGAGCTCCTCGAGCTGATCTAGGGCGGGGGATAAGAACCACTCGTCGAACTTGGGTTGGACCTTGCAGTTGGTACTGAACATGCGGATGTCAAGGCGTCTGGCTGGCTTAGGGTGCGATGAAAGGATCTTGGAGATTGCGGCCATGCGTTTGCAATCCCCGTCGCAGAGGCAGTTGTCGACGGTGAGGTTGAGGGGGACGCAACGCCAGAGGGGGCACCACCGCCGGGAGAGCAGGGCGGTCCGCACGGCAGATTTGGTGGGGAGGAGGCCGATGATGACGAGCAGCATGTCATTGGGGAGGCTGCTAATGAAGTCCAGGCTCGCCAGATGCGGTTTTGGCTTGAGCCGCCTCCGCTTGTTGGCTGCTTCGCCGTCTATCTCCACCGGCGGCGACGCCGATGTACACGTGTGCTGGTGTGTGTTCTGTGCTGGGTGTGCGCGAGTGCGTCCTTCTGTGAATGCCGCCGCGCAGTGGTGAATTGTGCGCGAGTGCGTCCTTCGCGCGCAAGAAGTTTGTCCTCAATGCGCCCTCAATTTACTAGCGTGTGGGGTGCTACCCCGAGTGGTTTCAACTTTGTTTACTTCACCGCATGTCAGATGGGCCTCTAGATTACTTATTTTCACCCACTGCCACATGGGCCAGCACACGAAGATACAGAACACGAGCTGACAAGGCAGCATGTGAATTGGTTGACCGGTCAACTAAACAATATATGGAGCTATACGCTGACACAGTGAGCGTATAATCCGTCGGTATAGAGAGTTCGAGTGAGAGGGGAGGCCCGTGAGAGATAGCAGAGAGAGAGAAAGAGCTACTCCCTTCGTTCGATAATGTAGTTCCAACATTTTTTTAAGTCAAACTTTTGAAACTTTGACCAAGTTTATAAAAAATTACTTATATCTACAATACCAAAGATAAATGATAGTATGAAGTAAGTACATGTTGTGATGAATCTAATTATCGTTCCGGATGTAAATGTTTTTCTCCACATATACCTGGTCAAACTTTTCTGAGGTTTGACTTTTCAAAACATTCATATGCTTATGGACGTGACAGAGTCCCTAACTAGAGAGAGAGAGAGAGAGAGAGAGAGAGAGTGAGTGAAAAAAGTGTGTGTGCGTGTGTGAAAGAGACGTGGACAACGCACGATAAAAGTAGAGAAAAAGCATGCGTGTCTTATGCAAACATATCACACATGCATCTTCGACAACGGAGGCAAGGTGAGGAGATAGTGTGTGGTTTTTTGGAACCGAGAGAACAAGACCCCTAGCACGTGGCCAAGAGGGGTCTCACAAACAAGGGAGAGAGGTCGAAAGAGACGTTACGAAGAAAATGCAGACATGGGGAGGAGAGAGTGTATGTTTGTCATAGAGAGATCTCCTGGAGATCGTGATGGGACTACATGGGTGGGAGATCGAGTGACAAGGTGTGTGCGTGATATACGTATGGATGGAAGAAGACAATACGTGTGTTCCTGATGGCTAGTAAGAGATAATCATACTTAGGAAGGGGGGAGTGCTTGCGCCTATGATGGAGTGGGGGATTATGGTACTTAGGGGGGTGCGTGTCACATGGAGAGAGAACAAGGGCGGAGAGTGTTGGATGCGTCTATATGTATAGCGCGAGCGAGACATGTGTATGTGTGAACCAGGGAGATATAAGGCCAGTTTGGCTTGCGTCCTGAGCATCTTTTGCCTGGCCTGGGGTTGTGGCTGGATTTCATGCACGCTTGTTTGGTTACTACCCTGTGAAAAAGAAAGCCCGCCTGGCCTGGGTTCCCTTGCACTTTAATTAGCCTGGCAGAACTCCAGACACTTCAAGTAGCCTGGCCCAGGCGACCGACTTCGAACTCCTGGCCGTGCCTGGTCGTGCGGCCACGAGGCTAACAGCAACATGGATGGATATTAGCATTAAATAATTGATGCATGGATTGATTGATGGGACGTTGATGTTTTGCCTGGCCCAAGCATGAACCAAACGCTTCAGCACCACACAAGCCTGGCCAGGTAGAAATATTTTACATCTCACGTCCACACCAGGCAGTACCGGCCATCAAGGCATGAGGGTCAGGTCCAAACTGACCAATAAAGTTTGAGAGAGATTGAGGAGCCCCGATAAGGCTGAGTGGTGCGTCAGAGAGCTGAGAGGGGGAAAGAGATATTCCATCCGCTCGATAATGTAGTGCATGTAAATTTTTTAGAAGTCAAACTTTGAAACTTTGATCAGGTTTACGCAAATGTTATCTATTATATTATTAAAACGATAGAAAACAAACGACTAAGATCTAACAATTGAAAAAGAGTTAAAAAGAACGGCTGTGATTTGCAAGAAAGAAGTGCGGCTGTGATTTGCTAGAAAAAAGTTCTACTATTTTTTATCTCATATATGTTTCTGGCCAGAGTAAAATAATAATAATAGCCAGGCTCACGGTATTGGAATCGGCCAGAAAAGCAAAACACGATGGGAAAAAGTAAAGCTGGAGTCCGGACACAATACTATACGTCTTATTGGAAGCGGCAAGACAATCAAAACAAGATTGCCTGCAAAAAAAAATCAAAACAAGATGGAAAGAGGAAAAGCTGGAGTCCGGACTAAATACATTTTTTTTGTGGTGGCCGGACTAAATACATTACATACAAATATTATCGTTAGATACAAATAGTGCAATGTGTCACGTCCAAATAAATATACGTGTGGAAGAGAGCCAAACATGGTTGACATGAAAAAAAATGATGCAGTCCAATTAGCACACGTTCAGAAGCATTAGGCACCAACGGCAGCGTGGTGCAATCCGCTTTGTATTGGCATCCCAAGTGCAAACGAAGGCATCACTGCTGATGTCTAATTAATATATTATTTTGAATTATATAGGATATCATGTACAAGCATTTTGTATTTGTAAAAAGAAGAATACAGTGTTGCTACTTTAAAAGTAAAAAAATGCCGGATATAAGAAAAAAACCAATGAATAAGAAAATCACTATTTCAGTAATAGAAAACATTTATAACATGAAAATATAATTAATTGAAAAATCAAGGTGTCTAAAATAATATAAAATTTACAACAAATATTATAAAAATAGAACATATTCCATCCATAATAAGCTAGAAATATATATTCTGTTGATCTTAATTATGACGCTTGAAACTAAAAGATAAAAAGTTATGCCTACAACAATAACCATGTAATTATGGACTCGACGTGAAAAAAAAACATATTTTGGACATGTACAGCCAGATCAAAGTGCATACAAGGAAGTTTATGTCCTCCCATAAAGAGGAAAGTTTATGTCCTCCTAGGACACGCACACATGCATGCGTACGACCCACCAAGACTTTCCATCTTCAGCTAGAGAATTTCTTAATCTGATTCGGAAGTTTAATAAGGAATACAAAATATGCATGGGCTAGGAACGTACGTAGACTTCAAAGATGATTCATCGGATACCATGAAGACCACAACTATCGGGATTGAGAGCAAAGTACGCCACTGCTGGCCAACTTAGTGTGAGAGGTCTCTGTTCCTATGTTGCATATATGAATTCTTGATGCTTAAAACCGGCGGCAATGAAAGGCAAAAGAGTAGCGACCCATCATATTTGTCACAAAATCCAGTTGGTCTCAGTTCAAAGTATTAAGTTTCACATATAAAGTCATATCAAGTGGCAATCGGCAGGCTAACTAAACCATGTGCACGAGACGAAGACAACACTACAATGATATAATCACTAGGCTGCCTCACATTGTATAAAATACCATGGAGCATCATCGTTGGCCCAGCTTTTTGAGCGCGCTGCAAGCCTTTGGATCAGGTTGGAGTAGATCACTGTGGCACATTGTCGGTGCTAATCTGCAAGGTGTGTTAAATCTATCAATGCATTAAATTTACCAATTTTTCTCTTAGGGTCTGTCTGAGTTAAGTGTAGATTTTTGTGCCCTCTAAAGTTTGGCTCAAGGTTAAGCTAAATATCACGGAGCACACAAAAAATAACCCAAATCCAAATATGCCATGATTTTACAAGAACAAATCAATACTTTTTAACTACCCTTATAGTTGTTTTATTAAGATCATTTTCAAATTATTCTTATAGAGCATATAACGGTTCCAATTTTCTTTTGCAACAATTAAGAAGAAGAAAAATAGAAAAATGAACTTGACCTTGGGATTTGGCTATACATCGCTCGAAGCAGCCGAGTGTAGCAAAATTTATCATGTAGTCAATATATATGGCTCACTCAACCTCGTATAGAGCCTACATCCACCCATAAGAGTTTGGGTTGGAAACAAAATTACGTTCCCGAAAATTTATGAGATGTAGATTTGAGGCAATGATTGAGAAACAAATGCAATAAAAATTTGGAAAATTCCTACAAAGTTTCTTTTATTCGAGGAAACTTGACCCAGACGGTGTCTAATGATCCAAGAAAGGTGCAAAAAAGACTAAGAAAGATATGAGATGTGTTGTGAATAATAATTTTTCTATGACGAGATAAAAATCATATTGTGCCTCTGGTCAATAGAGAAAAGTAGGAGAAATCTACACTAAGATGATGAGCATACTCCTTCAACTTTGGATTGTTAGCAAAAAAATCATAAGATATAGTTAACCACTTTCGGTGTGCTGATGATGTCTATAATACAAATAAATACATAAACAACTATTTCATCGATAAACGGTGTCCACTAAGCGACGAAAATTGCATAAGTAAGAACCAATGATCATTTAATTAATTGGACTACATAGAACATTACTCAGATTAAAAGGATTCTTGCATCTTAAATGTGTAAGATGTCCACTAAGCATTCAAAATTTTAAACTTTAAATTCTTGCATATGTCCATAAGCCAATCCATTTTGTTGATGCAACATGAAACATACTATAATTTTAATTTTAATAACATAATAACACATTTAAGTACCTCATATAATTAAAAATGGGGAAAGGAATAACTGCAATAATCTAGCCGCCCAAATGCGCGGGTGACCCTGCTAGTTTATATCTACAATACCAAAGATACATCATACAAAACTACATCTCATGGTGAATCTAATGGTATGTGTTTGCCGTACTAGATGTAATTCTTTTTCTCCACGTACATGGTCACACTTTGTGATGTTTGACTTTTCAATAAATCTATATGCTATGGACCAAGGAGAGTGCCTCAGTCGAGACAGATCATGTGCGTGTGAAGGAGAATGAGTAAGTGTGCAAAAAGAGTATGTGTGTGAAAGAGAAAGTGATAACAAATGATAAATTAGAGAGAGTGTGTGTTTTTTCGTTTCTTATGCGAACATATCACGCATGCATCTCCGAGATGGAAAAGCGAGGCGAAGAGATACACGAAGATAGCTAGTGTGTGATTGTTTGCAATGGAGAGAGACACCCCTGTAGCACATGTCCAATAGAGGTCTGGCCAACAAGGAAAAAAGGTCGAGAGGGACACATGGATGGCATGGACGCATGGGGAGGTAGAGAGGGTGTGTTTGTGATAGAGAGATCCCCTCGAGATCGTGAGGGGACTATATGGGTGGGAGATCGAGGGAGTGCGTGCGCGATAGAAAGATGCCCCCAGAGAAATCGAGATAGACCATGCACATGTTTGTTATGGAGACTAAGATTAGCTAGTCATATACATATAGGGGGACTGCGTGTGCCTACAATTGAGTGAGAGACCATCATACTTGGCTAGCTGGGCATGAGATTGTGTGTGTGTGCGTGTGAGATGGAGAGAGAACGAGAGAGAGAGATAGAGTTTTAGATGGGCCTATCGAGTGTGAGTGAGATATGCATGTGTATGTGTGACCCAGGTGGATGGAGAGTTTAAGAGAGGGGGGAGAGCTCCGACACGACATAGTGGTGTGTGAGAGAGTTACGGGCAAAGAGCCAAGGAATTTGTGTGCGTACAATGAGTGCACCCAAGATATCTAGCTTGGACTAGCTAGAGTATCGTACATCGTGTGCGAGAGAGACCTATAGATGGTGTATATAT
>NC_057807.1:628812086-628813103 GCF_018294505.1 Triticum aestivum
AAGGGAGAGGGACCAAGAAGGTTTTTGTGTCGGATGCGTGCGACAGAATTGAAGATTGTCGACGATAGAGAGAGAGAGAGAGAGAGAACAGGAGTCCGGGAGAGGGGGAGGTCGCGTTTTATGCATCAAAGACTGATATAAACCATATTTCGATATAAACTTGCATTCAAATATTTAAATTGGAGAACATGTTGTCTGCAATCCACACATGAACGGATATATGCGTATATCAAACAAGTTGATTAATTTGACTTTCAACATGTTCATGGAGTACTATAATACTATACAACATGCTACTCGATTGAGGTGTTCAATTTTGGATTTAGTTCACTATTTTGACCTAATGAACGAGCTATTTCATTGAATCGAGATATTTCATTTTGGGTTAGATTCGAGTTTTTGAATGGGTCAACTATTTGTCATATAGTAAATCGCTAGCAACGAGCATGTAAAAACACATTACTCCCGAGCATCATCTCTCCATCTAAAAAAGAAGTGGCAAGCTAATATTTCAAAATTTTATTCGAATCGACTTGGTAAGGTAGACGTGAATGCTCGTTCTCCCAAAATTTGAACGAACCATTAAACATCATCTCTGCTCGGTGGAATTCGCCCGAGCAAATAAATGGGAGACGTGAAATTATCGTCCTATGTGGGACACGCATCAATTGGCCCGTTGTACATCGAGGGTAGGTTCATAACTTCATCCAAGTGCGCCTTCTCCTCGGCCGAAATGACATGTGCCGAATAATTCATAAACCATGGTCAGCAAAACACGCTCTCCTCGCCCGAAATAGCTCGTGCCCACTATTTCAAAACATGCTCTCCTCACCCAAAATCGCTCGCGCCCACTATAGTTCAAAACAAGCCCTCCTCGCCCGAAATCGCTCCCACCCACTATTTGGGGAGAAGCAAAGTTACTCTACTATCCCCGACCATCAGTACACAGACCCAAGCCGAGAAGCCTATAGGCAAGGGTAGAACTATAACTCTCACTCACATTTCAGACAAATGCGT
>NC_057807.1:628813390-628890761 GCF_018294505.1 Triticum aestivum
CCTCGTGGCGCCAAATCACCTTCTCCCTGGGAAGCTCCCTTCTCTCGAGCCACGAAACCTCAGCCCCACCTCCATGGCACCCCCACCGCACCAATTTCACAGCCGCCCTCCTCCCTAATGCCGGAGACGTTTTCCATTTGTCGTCGTGCACTTGGACGTGTGCCTCTTACTCCGTGCTGCTGGTGCTGCCTCGACGACGGCCACGTGAACCGTACCGGAGCCGATTCACCCCCGCTGTTGTACACGGCGCCGGAGCGGCTCCAACTTCGGATCCATCCAGAGTCCTGGCGCTGCTTCCGCGTAGCCGACGACCGCCGCGACATCGCTCTTTCCCTACTGCCGGTCACCACCGCAACCGTGCCAGCCTCACCGACCCGGCAGCTGGACCTGCCTACTTCATCATGCCGCCAGATAGGTCGCACCCTCATCTCAAATCACTTTATTTAGGCATCAGTTGTCTGAATTTTTATTCTGGGCCAATCGATTCCCAATGGGAAGCAGCACCCCTCGAGGCGGCGGAGCTCCTAGGCTGCCGGTTGGCTGGTGTCTAACGTAAGGGTGCGGGGCCGCAAGTTCGCCGCAGAAGCAACGCTTAGATGGATATCTTTTAGAGTTGCGTGGGATGAAGGTACTGCCGCCGCAGGATCTGGATGACGGGGAGTCTTTGTAGATTGGCCTGGGGGCGGCGCAACCACGGCAGTGCGGTGGGGCGGGGAGAGGGGTTTTGGCCGGGGCCACGGACGGCGGAGGCAGGCTACTCTGTCGTTGTTCGCTGGCTCTTCGGGGAATATTCCTAACAGTGTCAGCTGGGAGGCACAAGGCGGCCATCAAGCCATCCGGCGTAGATCGGACAGTACCAAAATAAAGTAAAATTGTGTGACCCCAATTTACTCTTCAGTCAACAGACGTGTGACCATTCTCATACCTTGCTGTTGATCTCTTAGTGTATTTCTTCAGATCAAAGAGATATGTCATTCTTAACATTATGTGTTATCTGCATCTTCAGACACACCGTCTTCCGACTCACCGCAGCTGCTCCAACAAGGGAAGCATACACCAGAAGGGAGCTATAGTCCCCACTCAACAGTTCCCTGCATCGAATGCGCGTGCCCGACATGGATAGCCACAACAACTGCAGGGCCATCAAAAGTCAGCACATGATGCTCACTCCTATGGACGGCAGCCAGATAGGTTGTACCCTCATATTACTTGTGTGCAACATTTATGGCGTTGTTATTCATGTAAGCATGGAAAATAGATCATCACATTTCACTGTATATTCATGCTGACCTCTTACGGGTCTTGTTCAAGAGTTCACGTTGTTCCATAGTTCAGCTAAGATACTTGTTCTTTAGGTAACGTTGTTCCATAGTTATCATCCATCAGCCAATGCTATCCCACAGGCTGGTGATTATAGTATTATACCACTTCTGGTATTACCTATGTTGTTCTTTAATACTTTTGTGTGCCATCTAGTTAATCTCGAGTACAAACGATACATATTCTGTAGCTTTCATCTGTGTTCTCCCTTTAGTTTATGAGACATGTTGCTGCTAGTTAACCCGAGTCCTACTATTTATGTCGTCTCCTACAGGCACTCATTACATAAATCTAACTACTAGTTGTCTTCCATGCATGTCAGATATAATTGCACACACTAATATATCCACAAGAACCTCAGCAATGTAAAGGCCAATAAACTTGATGTCAATGATACCCAATATGATGGAACATGTAAAGGCAGTTCTTCAGAAGACTTGCAGAAAGATGATGAATCCTCTTCACCCCACAAGGTCCTTGCTCTAACTTGGCCTGTGATATGGGTACAACATGCATATAATGTCCTGGAGTGTATCTACTCGGTTGCAATGCCATGTGCTTAGCATGCTGATCATGCATGTAAATATGGCATGCCTTCCTGTTTTTCAGTACCTATTCCATTCATGATAACATGTTTTCAAATTCAAGTACTGTCATTCTACTCTATCGCAATGCCATCTGCTTAATTTGGACATCATGCTTCTGAATATCGTATGCATTGTTATTCATCAGTATGTACTTCATCTGTCTGCCATACCATGTTTTTTACATTGAAGTGTTGTTCTAGTGCTCTGTTGCAATGCCGTCTTATTTTCTCAATCATACACGTGTATGTTGCCTTAGTTATTTCTGTACGTATTCCGCTAGCATATAGTTTTACATTCAACTAGTGTTTTGTTTGCTGTGTTGTCCTGGCGTATCCCTATCTCTTACACCATACTCCCTCTGTCTGGATTACATGTTGCCGAAATGGATAAAAAGGATGTATCTAGAACTCAAAAAAAGCCTAGACCCATCCATTTTTTCCGGATGGAGGGAATACATGTCAATATGTCATGCCTTTCTATTATTCAGTACCTATTCCATCTTTCTGTTGTCGCATGTTTTATATATAAAGCACCATTCTTCTATACAAGGCATGCAAGGGGAAGACGACTATGTTAGAATCTGAAGGGTTACAAACAAGGCATGCATGGGGAAGATGACTATGTTAGAATCTGAAGGGTTACAAACAAGGCCTTTGCAAAAGATCCAAACGCCAGGAGATAATAAACCAACTCCAGCTTTTATAGATACTGCTCCAGCACAGAGAAACGCAACTCCTACTGATAATAAGCAGATTCCAGTGGCCAAAGAACTAGTCCGCTCCAGTCCATCAAAAATATGTCAAGTCAATTTTAAGAACCGTGTGTGTATCCTTGCATCATGATATTTTATAGCATGTTGATCATATTTTCTACATGTTTCTTACCCATCTCTCTTTTAGAAAATAAGCTTAACAGATAGAAGAATTTCTGCAATGGTATCGTTTATGAGGAAAGATTCTTGCAGGAATTCTCTGTGCTCCAATGTAGATGTAAGTACCTGTTGTATATCACTATATTTTTACATCAGCATGTATTTTGTTAATCGGCGTGAATCCAACCTTTATCTGATCTAAATTTAGTTATAGCAAAATGTATGATTAAAGGCCACAATGTTGATTTTTGTAAGGAAAACTGCCTGGTAGTTTTGCATCCTGAGCTGCATGAGTGTACTATCTCATATCAGTGGGTTTGAATACTTTGGTTTTGCAGTGGGTTTTATAGTGTTTTTTTACTGTGTTGTCCTGTCGTATCCCTAGCTCTTACATCATACTCCCTCCGTCCAGATTAAATGTCGCAGAAATGGATAAAACTGGATGAATCTTGAACTGAAATACGCCTAGACCCATCCATTTATTTCCGGATGGAGGGAATACATGTCAATATGTCATGCCTTTCTATTCTTCAGTACCTATTCCAACTCTGTTGTAGCATGTTTTATAACTGAATCACCATTCTTCTATATAAGGCATGCAAGGGGAAGACGGCTACGTTAGAATCTGAAGGGTTACAAACCAGGTCTTTGCAAAAGATCCAAACGCCAGGAGATAATAAACCAACTCCATTTTTCATAGATACTGCTCCAGCACAGAGAAACCCAACTCGCACTGATAATAAGAAGATTCTAGTGGCCAAAGAACTAGTCCGCTCCAGTCCAGCAAAAGAATGTCAACTCCATTCTAAGAAGCGTGTGCGTATCCTTGCATCATGAAATTTTATAGCATTCTGATCATATTTTCTACATGTTTCTTACCCATCTCTCTTTTAGAAAATAAGGTTAAACGATAGAAGACTTCCTCCATTGGGATCGTATTCGAGGAAAATATCTTGCGGGAATTCTCTGTGCTCCAATGCTGATGTAAGTACCTATTGTATATCACTATATTTTTACATCAACATGTATTTTGTTAATCGGCATGAATCTAACCTTTATCTGATCTAAAATTAGTTGTAGCAAAATGTTAAAGGCGCCAATGTTGATTTTTGTAAGGAAGACTACCTGGTAGTTTTGCATGCTGAGCTGCATGAATGTACTATCTCATATCACGCACATTACTGAATTGTAGTGCTTCTCTGGTTTCCCATTCATTCATTGTGGCAATGTTGCTTTCGTACTACCTTACCTGGCTGATGTTAGATGTGCCATATTGTTTTAATTTGGTGTAGGCTAGTTGCCCAAACGTTCGTTGTGTAAGTGTTTCTTTCCTATTATCTGACTTGGCCAATGATAACAATGCTAGTGTGTTAATTTTGTGCAGGCTGCTGAAGATAAGAAGACAAACTCTAGAAACAGCAAGGCAACCCCATTGTTTCTTTCCAGTAAATCTAGGACAGGTAATATGGCAATAACACATGATTAATCTGTTTGGTTCCCATCCTAATTTATGTTATGATGCAGTGGTCGAGACACTCTCCACTATCAACAATACAATCCTGCCAAAATTGTCATATGAATCTGTTCAGTATCCTCTGTCTTGAATGCAACGGAATAAATATATGTTTGTGAACCAATTAATGGCTGGAGCAATGATGGAAATGGTGGATCAATCAGAGGTGCAGAGTCGTGCGACACAACAACTGATCAATGTTTTCAAAGACAATGTAGCAAAGCAGCAAGAACTTGCCCACATACTTATGGGCGTCATCTGTGCTGAGGTTGTGGATTGTGACATCGTAGATGGTTAGGTTCTGCTCATTTATTTGCACTGGCATCAATCTTTGATTGCCCCGTGGATGTAATTTCCTGTAATATATGCTGGATGTTCAACGTTATTCCCTGTATGCCGTACCTTTGCTTCATCAGTTTTGGTCCTGTGCATAATTGCTCGTCGTAATGGGCTCAAATTATCTAATTTGGCCTAAAGACATGTATGAACTTTAGTGGGCCCATTAAGTTAAAGGGTCGTTACTAGGCCCAAAGTTAATGGTTGGCCCTCTTACCTCCCGGGTCATTAACAGACCGACATTGAAGCGGGCAATAGGTGGCCCCAATTTATTTCACGGGTCGTTAACAGGTCGTTACTAAGTTTGGGCTACATATGGCCCAACTATACTATAGGCCTTTAGCGGGCCGAAAGAGACAGCTGGCTTGTACTGGACCATGAAGAGCATGGGACGCTAAGAGGCTGAAAGTCAGGTCGTATTGTAAATGGCCGAACTGTGTTGTGGGCCTTTAGTAGGCCGAAAGAGAAACCGGGTTGGTATTGGACCATGACGGGCATGGGCCGTTAAAAGGCCAAAACTAAGGTCTGACTACAAATGGCACAACTCATTTATGGTCCGTTAAGAGGCCGAAAGGCACACAGGACCGGGAATTGGCCCAACACTTAAATGGGTCACAAAAAGGCCAAAACTCACGTCCGACTACAAATGGCCCAACTGATTTATGGGCCGTCAAAAGTCCGAAAGTGACACCGGGCCAGAAATTGGCCCAACACTTAAATGGGCCGCTAAAAGGCCAAAACTCAGGTCTGACTACAAATGGCCCATCAGATTTATGGGCCGTCAACACGCTGAAAGACACACCGGGCCGGAAATTAGCCCAACATTTAAATGGGTCGCTAAAAGGCCGAAAGATGTACATCGTGAAAATTGGCCCATCCATTAAATGGGCCGTTAACAGGCCAAAATCTCATCGGGCTGATATTGAGCCCAAATATATAGCGGGCTGTTAACGGGCTCGAACTGACGATGGGCTGCAATGGTGTCAAATCTTTAACGGGCCGTTGATGGGCCGAATTGGCACATCTCGTATGGGCCGTGGGCTTAAATGGACCTAACACAAGTAGGCCTTATATGGGCCGGCCTGCTAATTTTTACTGGGACGGCCTTTTTCACCGGAATGGGCCACTATTGGGCCGTGTCATGTGTCGACCTATCATAGGCGCCTCCTATCCAATGAGTGGATGACATCTGTCCCAACGGTGAGGCAACACGTATTTCCTGCGGCCAATGATGATTTTACACGTGGAAAATCCCCATTCGCCTGGGCTGTTAACGGGTTATCGGATCCAAAACCGGACCCGATAGCTTAACGATGTTCCGTTACGATGGATGCCACGTGTTGGTCACCCTTGACGAAAGCACTTCTGTGACGCGCGATTTATTGTCATGGAAGTGGACACTTCCGTGATGATAATTTTGGTAATGTCATGGAACACTTCTACGACAGCACAGGTATGACTATCTTGATTCTGTCATAAATTTGTCATGGATGTACATGCATGACAGAAACCGCGACTTGCTGTGACAAACACGTATCATCACGGAAGTGTATTTTTTTGTAGTGTATATAAGAGCATGTGAAAGAATAAACATGTTAGAGCAAGCAATGAGTTACATGTATCTTGGCTATGTGCATCAAAGTGAAAGATGTAAATACAGAAAATGTACCTTCATGTTCATGAGTCCTTCTTGCAAACAATATGTACATCAGCAAGAGATCATCATGCACATGAGTGTGATGCATATACTTACCTTGTGGTCTTGAGTTGGCTTTGGAGGAGGTGAAATTGAGAAAACAGGGTTAGACGACACAAGAACACCTACTAATCAGAGTAAGTCTAGGAAACCACAAGAGTACCAAGATTGGGATGACATGTAGTGAGTGAGTACTTAGTACTCTATTTGAATATAGACATGTCCCCAAATAATAAAGATATGCAACGAATTCCAAAGATTTTCTTCCCTTATATATGAACTCTTACTCCCCCTGAATTTGATATTGAATAATGGGAGAAGATAGGGTAAGAGAAAATCAGAGCAAAACAATCATAACACAAAACATACACTAACACGTCTTTCCCCTCTTAAAGACATGTGACTTCTCTCCTCTATGGATAATAATAAGCATCTGGAGAAGCTTAAAGTATGCTTTCTCTCTTATGTGATAAGCTTTGATGTGCTCTCTCTCTCCCCCTTTGACATCAATTTCCAAGAAGGGATCGTCTGGAGAATGAGTCATATAGGTTTGGTCATTGAGACACATTACAAAGAAGCATTTAATTTAAGATGCTAGTAGAGGACAAGAATCATTGAGTGGAGCTGGAGAAGAACTAACATTGAATGGCAAAATGTTTTCTCGGTAGTGAAATCGGTAACGCTGAGTTAGTATCATCGATGACACCGAGTTGGCAGTGTCAGAGACGATGCATATCGGTCAGACCGGGTTTCTCCTTGTCGTTTGTAGTGATGAACAATTTACAATGCAGCATTGCAGTTCGGTCTAGCTGATAGGTAGAAATCGGTGATACTGAGTTCAATATAGAGGAAATATTTTGTCCTCTCAGCTCACTTAGCAAATAAGACCTCACAAAGATTTGGAGGGAATTAAATGAAAGATTTGCAATGAATTGAATGCAGGGAATGCAGAAAAATAACAGACAAAAGAAATGAAATCTAGATTAAGTTTTGAAAGGGGGCCAAATAATCAAAAACAAATGCAAGATCACAAAGGAACACTAGAGAACTTCATCTAGAAGGGGTCGGTAACAAAGTCACCTATGTTAGATTATATTGACATAGGAGTCAAGTGAGGTCACTTGATCATAGGTCATACTCATCGTTTAAGCTCAAATGGGGTTACCACTTTTCGTTTAAGCATTTTGATGTATTCTCATCTTGTTGAGCTGCTTTGACCCATGACTTGGGGTAAAGCTTCTCTAAGATGGAATGACATACCTTGGGTGGTGGTGTTGATCTTGATCATGTAGTCGAACTTTTGTTGGATGCTCAAGGTTGACGTAGTTCATCAAGAGTTGAGAGCACCGCTTGTAGTTTGAGTTCATCTACCTACATGGGTTAGTTTTGCAAGGAAGAGCACTTGTGTATCCAAAATGACAATCATGAAATTTGATATATTAAAATTGTCAAAGGATATGTTAGAAGGATTCATGCTTCCTTGTCTTCAACCACCATATTGTAGTGACTTGGTGATGTAGAGATTGCTCAAGATGTGAGTGAGTTGTAATCTCATAGATTTGGGATCATCCAAGTACCTACAAGGGTTAGATAACATGCGAGGGTACAAGTATAGCTCCAAGACATATGATCATCATCATAAGAGAAATATCAAGGATTAGTCAAAGGTTCATGCCTTGCATGCATCCAAATGGAGTTTCTACTCCAATTTTGAGGCATCAATGATGTTCAATTAACCTCTCAAACGGCAAAATACTTTCTCATCAAGCAGTTTGGTGAATATATCTGTCAATTGCTTATCGATACGAACATACTTAAGATCGATGTCTCCTTTAGCAACATGATCTCGAATGAAATGATGACGAACTTCAATATGCTTAGTTCGAGAATGTTGCACGGGATTGTGAGTAATCTTAATAGCACTTTCATTATCACAAAGAAATGGAACATGTTTCACATATATCCCATAATCTTTAGGAGTTTGGGTCATCCAAAGTAATTGAGCACAACATGAACCGGCGGCAATGTATTCCGCTTCAGCGGTGGATAAGGATACCGAGTTTTGTTTCTTGGAGGACCAAGACACAAGAGATCTATCAAGAAATTGACAAGTACCCGAAGTGGACTTTCTATCAACCTTGTCACCGCCATAGTCCGAATCGGAGTAGCCAACAAGATCAAACGAAGACCTCTTTGGATACCAAATGCCAAAGTTTGGTGTATGAATTAAGTATCTCACTATCCTTTTCACAGCCTTAAGATGACATTCCTTAGGGGACGCTTGATATTCTGGGCACATGCACACACTTAGCATAATATCAGGACGAGAGGCACATAGATATAACAATGAACCAATCATAGAGCGATAAACCTTTTGGTCAACTAGTTTGTCATCCTTTGTCAAGTCAAGATGTCCACTAGTAGGCATGGGGGTTTTCATACCTTTGCTTTCTTGCATGTTGAACTTCTTGTATAAGTCCTTGGTATACTTGTTTGAGAAACAAAGGTACCCTCCTTAGTTTGCTTGATTTGCAAACCAAGAACTTGAGTTCACTCATCATAGACAACTCAAACTTCTCCGACATCATCCTTCCAAACTTTTCACTAAAATGAGGGTTAGTCGAACCAAATATGATATCATCCACATAAATTTGGCACACAAATAATTCACCATTAACCCTTTTAGTAAAAAGTGTAGAATTAATTTTCCCAATCTCAAAGCCTTTTTCAGTAAGGAACTTGGTCAAGCATTTATACCACGCTCTAGGAGCTTGTTTAAGACCATAAAGAGCTTTGTGAAGTTTGTAAACATGATTGGGTTTCTTAGGATTAACAAAGCCGGGAGGTTGTTTAACATATACTTCCTCCTCAATTTCACCATTTAAGATATCACTTTTAATGTCCATTTGATATAATGTGATATCATGGTGATTGGCATAAGCAAGTAAGATGCGAATGGACTCAAGTCTAGCAACGGGGGAATATGTCTCACCATAGTCCATACCTTCGACTTGAGTGTAGCATTGGGCGATGAGACGGGCCTTGTTGCGTACAACTTGTCCATCTTCATCTTGCTTATTCTGAAACACCCATTTGGTTCCAATGACATTTTGGTTGTTGTTCGGCTTCTCTACCAATGTCCACACTTGGTTCCTCTCGAAGTTGTGTAGCTCTTCGTGCATGGCGTTCACCCAATCTGGATCATCAAGCGCTTCTTCAACCTTCATAGGTTCAATACTAGAGATGAATGAATAATGTTCACAAAAATTAGCCAAACGAGTTTTAGAGTGAGTAATTCTCCCGGTTTGGACATCATCGAAGATTTGTTCGATGGGATGGTCTCTTGAAACTCTTGCTCTAACTCGTGAGAGCTTTTGTTTGGGTCGGGGTGGAACATCATCTTGTTCTTCCTCTTGGCCTTCTTCATTGTTGTTGGCATTGTTGTTCTCTTGTGGAGGTGGAGAAGGAGGTTGATGAGGTTCATCTTTGTGTACTTCCTCGTTTCCTTCATCTTGACGTGTTCCACTTATGGATGCCTCCAAGTCAACTTGTGGTTCACCTTGTCGTGAAGTTGAGGCTTCTACTTGAACGGACGAGGAACTCTCCTTCACCTCAGTTAGGCGAATCTTGCCAATAAACAAGTATTGTATTGCTTCCGAAGGGTATTTGTCTCCTACATCAATTGGCAATTGCTCTACTTGCAAGCTGTTAGATTCATCAAACTTCACATCTACCGTCTCTTCAACCTTTCGGGTGAAATTGTTGTAGACATGGTAAGTGTGAGAGTTTGAGCCAAAACTAAGTAGGAAACCTTCATGAGATTTAGGAGCAAATTTCGAATGACGATGCTGGCTTATCAAGAATATAGCATTTTGAGCTGAATACTCGAAAGTATCCAACTTGGGGTTTGTTACCGGTGACAAGCTCGTATGCCGTCTTTCCGAGTAGCTTGTGAAGATATAGAAGATTCGTTGCATGACAAGTTGTCTCAATCGCTTCCGCCCAAAAGTGTTTTGGCATCTTGTACTCATCAAACATCGTTCTCGCCATCTCAATAAGAGTCCAGTTCTTCCTCTCAACAACTCCATTTTGTTGAGGTGTGTACGTAGCCGAGAACTCATGCGAAATCCCTTATTCATCAAGAAAGTTGTCCATGTTTATGTTCTTGAACTCCATTCCGTTGTCGCTGCGAACCTTCTTGATCTTCACTTCAAATTGATTTTGGGCCTTCCTAGCAAAGTTCTTGAAGATCTTTTGGACCTGCGATTTATCATCAAGAAAGAACACCCACATAAATCTTGAAAAGTCATCGACAATGACTAAACCGAACAAGTTACCACTGAGACTTTTGTAGGCGTTTGGACCAAAAAGATCCATATGAAGCAGCTCCAGCGGTCTTCTCGTGGTCATGATGTTTTTCACGGGATGACTTCCTCCAACTTGTTTTCCTGCTTGCCAAGCACTGCAAAGTCTATCCTTGTCAAATATAACATCTTTAACACCAAGGATATGGTCACCTTTAATAATCTTATCAAGATTTTGCATGCCCACATGACCTAACCTTCTATGCCACAACCAACCTTTAGAAGATTTAGCAATTAAGCAAGTTCTAGGTTGAGCCTTTTTAGTGAAATCAACAATGTATAGATCACCTCTACGTATATCGGTAAAGACCATATTATGATTATCTCTTTGAAACACTTGTCAATCTCCCTTAGTAAATAGTACATTGAAACCGAAATCGGCTAGTCTAGATACGGAAAGTAAATTATAGCCAAGAGATTCAACGAGCATAACATTTTGGATTGACTTGTCATGTGAGATGGCCACCTTACCAAGGCTAACCACCTTACCCTTTGAGTTATCACCAAAAGTGACATACTTTCAAGGGTCGTTGTTTTCATCAAGCTCACGAAACATATCCTTGTCTACGGTCATGTGATCGGTACATCCACTATCAAGAACCCATTCCTTTCCTCCAGCCATGTAGCCGCGAAGATTAGCCAGAAGACCAAAGTGTCTCATAGACTCATCAAGATCAAAGTCACTATCATCATCCTCATCATAGTATCCATGTTCAACATCGTCTTGTGATTGATCATCACCTAGAGAGAGTGATTCATTAGATTTATGATTATCACAATGTTCATCTTTATGAATTCTAATGACTTACGAGATGATGTTACTAATGATTCCAACATCTGCTTTGGCACGCATAAGGTCACGAAGCTCAAATAGACAATCACCAAACTTAGGATCATTATGATTCATCTTATTTAAAGCAATGGACTTTTGAAGAATCTCATCTAAGTTTTTCAAGGAATAGTCTGGAAAGCGTTCCTCAAGATATCTCCATATGGTGTAAGCACAATCAAGAGTAGGCAAACATGCAATCAAATTTCTAGGCAATCCTCTAATGATGAGATTGATAGTTCTAAGATTGTGAATCATGTCAAGGGACTCATCGTGGGTAGGATGCAAGGGATCAACAAGGGGCGCACAAGGGCTAGTAATGTACTTGTTCAAGTGATATTCATTGAAAATCTCAAGCATCTCATTTTTTCAAGCATTAAAGAACTCTCCATCAAGCATAGGCACTCTATGTCTAAAACTTCCCATCGTAGACTCATCCATCTTCCTCCAATGGTGATTAAACCAAAGCAATGGAGACCAATGCTCTGATACTAATTGAAAGGATCAAGAAGAGGTGTCTAGAGCAGGATGATTAGACTCTCAACAAGGAAAGGTAGCAGTTTTTAAGTTCTCCAAGTTGAGGTGGAGTTTTAGCACAAGTTTAAGCATTCATGATACATTTCAAGCAAGCATGGCAAGAGTATATGATCAGTGGAAAGTAAAGCATGCAAATTGCAAGAAGTAAAGGGATGGGATTGGAGTGTGCAAACGCAACTGGAGACACGGAGATTTTTGGCGTGGTTCCGTTAGGTGGTCCAATCATACATCCATGTTGGTGGAGTCTTCAACCCATTAAGGGTAACTGTTGCGCGAGTCCACGGAGGGCTCCACCCATGAAGGGTCCACGAAGAAGCAACCTTGTCTATTCCATCATGGCCATCGCCCACAAAGGACTTGCCTCACTTGGGTAGATCTTCACGAAGTAGGCGATCTCCTTGCCCTTACAAACTCATTGGTTCAACTCCACAATCTTGACGAAAGCTCCCAAGTGACACCTAACCAATCTAGGAGACACCACTCTCCAAAAGGTAATAGATGGTGTGTTGATGATGAACTCCTTGCTCTTGTGCTTCAAATGATAGTCTCCCCAACACTCAAATCTCTCTCACGGATTTGGCTATGGTGGAAAGATGATTTGAGTGGAAAGCAACTTGGGGAAGGCTAGAGATCGAGATTATTGTGGTAGGATTGAAATGTCTTGGTCACAACACATGAGTAGGTGGTTCTCTCTCAGAAAATGAGTAGTGGAAGTGTAGGCACGTTTCGATGGTTGTCTCACAAATGGAGAAGGGGTGGAGTGGGTATATATAGCCTCCACACAAAATCTAACCGTTACACACATTTGACCCAACTCGGTCAGACCGAATATATGAACTCGGTGAGACCGATTTAGTTCAAAATGTGAACGTTAGGCTTTTTGGTGGGACCGACATGATCAACTCGGTGTGGCCGAAGTGCTAGGGTTAGGGTAAAACCTCATCTCGATTTGACCGATTACACATACTCCGTGAGACCAATTTTAGTAATAAGCAAACAGAGAGTTGGTCAAGCAAACTCGGTGGGGCCGACTGCCTATTTCGGTGAGACCGAAATAGTTGCAACAGGCAACAGAGAGTTTGCAAGCCCATCTCGGTGAGACCGAGATCCCATTGGTGAGACCGAACTGATTAGGGTTTCTGGCTATGGCTATGTCAAGTGGACTCGGTGGCGCCGGATGAATCAAATCGGAGGGGGCGAGTTTGACTTTAGGATTTGGACATATTTGGAATAGAGAAAGTGGTGAGGGCTTTGGAGCATATCATTAAGAACTTTGAGCAAGTAGACCATTAAGCAACACCTCATCCCCTTTTAATAGTATTGGTTTTTCCTATGGACTCAATGTGATCTTGGATCACTAAAATAGAAATCAAGAGTCTTGAGTTTTTGCCAATCTTTGTTCTTAGCATCTTGAAGGGGTTCCACATCCTCTTGTCCATGCCATGCCTTTGTTGAACTTTCTAAAATATACTTGGATAAAAATATTAGTCCAACAAGAGATATGTTGACATTAATTACCAAAATCACCCAGGGAACACTTGTGCTTTCACTCGTAGATGGTCATCTCCTAGATTAATCTTGGTGAGCGTAGGAAACAAATTCCCATGCAACATTCCCCAACACCGTCTGGTCCCTCGGTGGCTCTAGCTCGGTCCCTGGTCCTTTGATCAATCGGAATTCAGATTCAGGCCAACTAAGCGACAGGCCACTGTCGGGGTGCCGCTGTTGCCTTCCTCGCCTCCTTTCTCAAATTTCAGAGTCGACGACGTCCTCTCGTCGGATTGATCAGTGACCAACTCTATCCTTCAGGTGCTTAGCAAGTATTTATTTTTGATTAACTTCGGTCCCTCCTCCTAATTCCTAATTTTTTTAATTAATTATTGGCAGGGATCATTACTTCATTAGAGATTGGTTCTTACCTCCTCGGTTAAAGATCACATGACCGAATATTAGGTGAATTAGATGGTTCGTCTAATTGCCAAACATTGACGTATGATCTCCAATTGATATATGTTACATATAAATTCAATTTTATTTTATCCATCTTCTTTATCTCGTGTTTCAATAATACAAATTTGAGTCATCATCGGGAAACATCAGTCTGGTGCCTATAAGCGCAAGAGAAAAGCACAAGAAGAAAGTTTAATTAATAGATCTTATAAAGGTGGTATGGACAGATTTGTTAAAAAAAGAAACCGCACGTGTCATCTGGTAATCAGTCTTTTGATCCTTTAGAGTCTGCAGAGGAATCATTTAGAGTCAACTATTTTATATGTGTTGTTGATCAAGCAATTTCCTCACTCGCAAGGAGATTTGAGCAATATGAAGGTTACTAGAAAATATATGGTTTCCTACTTACCTCTGAAACATTGCGTTCATTGGATAAGGTAGCTTGAAATCTTCTTATGTTAATCTTGGGACTGCCCTTATGAAGGATAAACAATCTGATATTGATGCCAATGATCTATTTGTTGAGTTGAAGTTTCTTCAAAATTTGATGCCAAAAGAAAATATCGGACCTATTGAAATTCTGAATTTTTTAAAGTGTCATGATTGTTTTCCTAATGCAAGTATTGCATATGGAGTTATGTTGACCATTCCTGTGACAGTTGCATCGGTAGAAAGAAGTTTTTCTGTATTGAAGCTACTGAAGTCTTATATGCGTTGGCCACAATAGCGCTTGAAAGTGAAGTGTTGGAGAAGATTGATTACGAGGGTATCATTGAAGATTCCATTTCAAAGAGTACTACAAGAATGAGGATGTAAGCTCGAGGTCCAGCGAGTGACGACTCGTTGGCATCGGCGTGCACACCCTTTTTGTCAGTGATGTCTGCTACGTAGCCTTCCCGCCGACGCCCCCCACACACTGCGGAGCCTTCCCCGCCGATGCCCCAACACACGAGTTGTACTCGCAAGACAAGATCCAGGACAGCCAGGTTTGGTTCGTCGAGGAAGAGCTGATAATCAGCAGCGACCATAACACTCATAGCCGTCGTCTTCATGCCTACCGCCTCCCTGACCGGCGTGCCAGCCTTCACCTTCGGGGTGAGTGATCAGCATGGACGGTGGAATTGCAGCGATATCTTTCTGTGCATTTCTGCTGGCATTCATGACCTGACATCTGTGGTGATCTGAGACGGGTCGTTGGTCCATTCATGCATGATTGGTTGTCTATGGATTTTTACAAGAACCTAGCATGCTCGAGAAAATGGTAAATCGTGCAGTTCCTGAGATCCAATCCTATACGTTCATCAACACCTGATACTGCAATGATATCTACAAAACATTGTTGGCCAAGATGTAGTAAGTTTCTTGGCTGTTGTATTACTACTGCCTTTGCTGAGTGAGAAGTCTGCAAGCACAACTCACTCAGCTAACTACTACGCCTATTAGCCTATAGCTTGTAGTGAGGAATCCATGTATATCAAACGGTAGCATGGATATCATGGGCTGCATCATTCAAACCAGAATCAACTACATCACGACCGGTCACTTCATACCAAAAGGAATTTTCAGGATTAAAATACACAGACAAGTACTCCCTCAGTAATATATATAACGTTGGAGAACTTGGATGCTTTGGAGGAGGAACGTGACGTTGTAAAAGCCCGTTCCGCATTCTATCAACAACAGGCTCACAGGTATCAAAGCAGAGAAGTACGGGCCAAAGCTTATAACATCGCCGAACTCATTCTACGCCTCCCTGAGAAGAAGAAGGACAAGCTCAAACCCAAGTGGGAGGGTCCCTTCATCATTGATAAAGTTCTCACTGGAGGAGCGTACCATCTGCGCAATGCATCTGACAACAAACTCGAGCCGAACCCATGGAACGCGGCCAGACTCCTAAGATACTACGCCTACCGCCGAAAATAGTGTTCGTCTCCTTAAACTCCGCATCTTCAGTTATGTTCCCTCCCTTCCTTTCTTGCCCTCTTTTTCCTGTTAAAACATACAGCCTTAAAAATTTATGGATGCATTGATCGCTCCGGCCGCACCATGTGTGCACACTATACCTGGGGGCTTCGTATTCGGAAGCTAAATATAACTACTTTAATGGCTTCTTGCCAGCCACATATGCATTTTTCTGTCCATATGTGCCTTTTCTTCACCATTATATGCATCGATATGACTTCAGTTTTGGCTATGCTGGGTTGCCTGGCTCTTGTGTTTATGCCCTACGTTCCCGTTAATTCGTCTAGGGCATAAGGGGAGAACCTCTGCGATTGTTACTGCCGGTTGAGCCGGATGTGTACCTCAGACTGGGTGAAGCCGAAAGCTAGCGTTCTTAAGGGAATATTCGGTCGGTGAACAAAAGATGTTCTCGTTCATTACAACATAAATACCCAGATGTTTTGTTTCCTACACTTCTGATAGCAGTTCGGACATGCACATCAATGCATGCGCACCCAGAGAAAGGAACCCTAACGGAACTATTCTCTCTGGAAGATGTTACTTACTATCCATGTAATATAACATAACTAGTTGGGTACTTGTCTATTCAAGCACTTATGACCCCTACCCTTGGTTTCCACGCATACCCCGGTTTTTTCATAACTGTGTGGGTATTCGGACACACCCCGGAGTGTCGTATCCGGGGGCTGAAGCGAAAAGGTCCGCCATGAAAAATGATTTTCAATCTGGCTAGGGAGTACACGAGCCCATTCAAATTACATAGTCATTTAGACTGGCTGTATTCTTCCTCTATACCATCCAACAGGCTGTCTAGCTTACAATCCTGTTGGGAATACTTTGCAGCTAAGGCTACTTGGTCATATACCAGAATAACGGGTATCTCTTGTCCATCTGACCCCACCGTTCCGACTTCCGCCATATGGTTCGGGTCAGCCTTGGTGTATCGCGTCTGTTGGAGATATGCCCTAGAGGCAATCATGTATGATGATATTTCCTATGTGTTTATGAATAAAGATAGTCCTTGGACATTATCAATGATGTGTATTAGCAAGTACATGACTTGTTTGTGGGACTATGCATTGTATGATGACTGTCCTAAAAGATCCCTAGTAGAAAGGGTTGTGTGGACGCGCAGCCGACTAGACTAGCATATGACACGGTCGATGGCTTGGTCTCACTAGCCATGGAGCATTGGATGCTAACCGGATAATATGGACTTGGAAAGGTCTGGTCGGATTCGACATAGTCGGATCCGAGTCGAGATAAGGTCCGAGTCGGACAGACCCAACTATGAGACGCAGCGATATGTCATCTGTGAGTCTCTAGTACAACATATGTTCTATATCCTAAGACCTGAACTGACGCATGTACTCGGTATGGTGACAGACTTGCTTTGGGCCCACCAAACGCTACTCCGTGACTGGGTAGTTATAAAGGTAGGTTTCGGGTTTGTGCAGTCCCATGCTGCGAGACATGGTCGAGCAAGATGGGATTTGCCCCTCCGATTAGGAGAGATATACTCTGGGCCCCTCGTGTGATTCGACTAGGATAAGCATGGCCATGCGATCAGGATTATGAGATAATCCGGATAGTGGTCGGAATCACTGGAACGAGAAAGAGGTCGGGCTAGCACAAGGATGACAATCTCGCCTTGAGCCCGACAACATATATCATGAGGCAAAGGGAACGGAAGTGTGACACGTTGTACAGGTTCGCCTAACAAGCTTCATAGTCTGCTTGGTGTTCGGCATGCCTTGCTAGAGGCCGCTACCAACTATGAATTTCGGAGGTGATCCGTACTGCGACAAAGCCGACTTGAACCTAAGGGGTCCCGCGCTTAAGGGAAGGAACCTACAAGGTCGGATCCGAAGACACTGGTTGGATGTGATCCGAACTGTATTCGGATTATGGCCGAGTAGACTTGTGGGCTTTAGGGTCCGTGCGAGGCCCAAGTGTTGAGCCCGTGACGGACGCCTATATAAAGTGGAGGTGCGGCACAGTCAATAGGTTGATCGCTTTGGCGCCATCATTAGGGCTTTGCATGTGTTCCAACTAGACACCTCCACGAGCCGCCGGTTGTGTGTCCGGACCTAGCAGTCCATCGCACGACGTTCCTCCTGCACGTGCGGATACCGTTAGAGGCGGTGCCCTTGCGCCGCTCCGACGAACCTGTTCGCGGGATCTGATCGACTACGTGGGAGACCGACAAGGAGGAGACGACTCCGGGGACGCGCTGCCTCAACTCTACTTTCACTGCACGGCACTACGCATCTAGTGGTAATGAATCTGTGATCCATCTTCCATAGCATGTTCCTGTTGTTCTGCATGTAGAAATTAAAATTTGCAGTCGACGCACCCTACCGTAGAACCCAATAGTGGTATCAGAGCCTCTGCTATAGGATTTGAATTCAAATTGTATGCATATTAGATATGCGGAGGCGGCAGATGAGATCTGTTGTCGTTGATGAGTTCGGCTGTGTGCACGGTTGATGAGATCAATTGCACATGGGGATGAAGAGGCTGTGTTTTCTGATGATCGGAGTCGATGAGGTCGTGACACAACCTACCCCTACCGGTCGGTATCCGCCATCGGGGTTAACAGTGAAACATAAACCCGAATCGGACTCGCGATGATCGATAAGATCGGTCAGATCAGAAAATTCGGCGTGATCAGAGTTCAGATGTGATCTGTGATTTCCGTAAATTCAGGACCGCCGTGTGCGTAGCGCCGTATATTTCGTACCCGACACACAAACCGGTAGAATGTGATTCTATGCATAACTTTGTTTTGCAGGTTTGATGTGAATAGTATGACTCATGTCTATGTGATGCATGTGTGTAATTTATACATGGCCTGTGTGTCATGTTTGTCAGCCGGCAGGAGCCAAAGTGTTGTCATTATATTGTATAACGACCTGCGTGTCGACTTTTTACTCTATGTAAAATACATTACTAGTTGTAGTAGTTGGATAATAGAGATCAGGTTGGTGGCTTGGCATCCCGGCGTGACAAACAAGATGGAGTTCGTAGATGGTCATCGGAGTCGGAGCCGACCTAGAAGAACGTCCATGAAGGAGCCATACTATTTCACAATATATGTTTATATGTGATTGTTATGCTTCTTTGATTCTATGCATGTTAGAATGGTAGAATGATCCCTCATGAATATCAAGTGAATTGACATCCCCGATGTTGCACCTTCGCACGTCAAGTACGTCTAGTAGTGGGCTCATACAATTGAGGTACTACTGAGTGTCCTTGAACTGAAGGGTTCGTGTCGGACACGGACATGCACTGCATCAGGTTAACATTGACAAGGCTATCAAAACGGTTTTGGGCCTTGTGGCAAAGAAGGTTGGGAGATGGGGTATGAGATACCTTCCCAACCGACATGAGTCGTATAGAGATACGATTAGCAAGGAGTTGCTTACCGGATAGGTATGTTGGCTAGCAGTGATGCTAAAGATCACTAGTCGCATGCGCTAGTCGGATCCTGAATCACTGAGAGTTTGCGGAGGGATGCTGACTTCAGTGGGAGTATTTCTGTTTAGGCTACTCTACATAAACACATTGCTTAGTGTTTGCATATTTTCTGTTGTAGATCAACAGCACCACCTGCTCAACCCAACTTTGCATTCAAATCAATTCTATAAAAGGATAAACTGAATGGAACAAACTTTACCACCTCGTATAGAAATCTGAGAATTGTTCTCAAGCACGATAAAAAGGAACATGTTCTAGAGGATCCACTTCCAGAGGAACCTGCCGATAATGCTAATGCCACCACTAAGAATGCCTACCAGAAACTCGTTGATGAATCAACGGAGATCAGTTGTCTGATGCTAGCTTGTATGGAGCCCGATTTGCAACATCATTTTGAAAATGTTGAGGCTTACGATATGATCGAGAGTCTCAAGAGCATGTTTCAGACACAGGCTAGGACTGAAAGGTTCAACGTCTGGCGATCCTTGATGGATTGCAAGCTGAAGGAAGGTGATCTACTTAGTCCACATGTGATCAAGATGATCGGATATGTGCAAGCTTTGGATCGTTTGGGCTTCCCGCTCTTGGATGAGCTTGCTACTGATGTTGTCCTGGGTTCTCTTCCGCCTAGCTATGGGACGTTCATCTCGAACTATCATATGCATGGCATGGATAAGAAGCTCACTGAATTGCATGGGATGCTCAAGTTGGCAGAGCAAGATATTGAGAAAGGCACGCATCAAGTGTTGATGGTGCAGAAATCCGCTAAGTTCAAGAAGAGTTGGTCCAAGAAGAAGGCTAAGGCAAAGGGCACGGAGATGGTAACCTATGCCACTGCGCCGAAGTCTGGGTCAGACTCAAAGATCGTTTGCTTTCATTGCAAGGAAACTGGTCACTGGAAGAGGAAATGTAGCAAGTGGCTTGCAGAGCATGGCAAGAAGGCCGGAAATGCTTCTTCAAGCAAAGGTACACTTGTTGCATATGTTATAGACATTTACCTTGCTGACATACCTACTAGCTCTTGGGTATTTGATACCGGATCGGTTGTTCATATTTGCAACTCGATGCAGGGGCTGGTAAGAACTAGGCATGTGGCACAAGGGGAGATTGACATCAGGGTCGGCAACAAAGCAAGAGTTGCTCCGTTGGAGGTCGGCACGATGCAGCTCCAGCTTCCTTCCGGATTCATTATGGAATTGAACAATTGTTATTACATTCCTGCACTTAGTCGGAAAATTATTTTTGCCTCATGTTTTATGAGTCAAGGTTATGAATTCAATTTAAAGGACAATGGTTGTTTGATATTTTTGAATGGTATGTTCCACGGCTATGCACCCATTGTAGATGGGCTATTTATATTGAATCTAGAACAGGAACCGGTCTATAACGTGAATGTCAAGAGGCATAAGCCTAATGAGATAAATCCGACATACTTCTGGCATTGCCGGCTTGGACACATTAGTCTGAAACTCATGAAGAAGCTCCATGATGATGGGCTCCTAACTTCGTCCGACTTCGGGTCGTTCGAGACATGTGGATCATGTTTGCTCGGCAAGATGACTAAGTCTCCTTTCGCAAAGAGTTGTGAGATGTGTGTGGTCCAATGAGCACAACTGCCAGAGGTGGCTATCAGTACTTCGTGACTTTCACCGACGACTTGAGTAGATATGGATATATCTATTTGATGAGGCACAAGTCGGAAACTTTTGAAAAGTTCAAAGAGTTTCAGAACAAGGTTGAGAATCAGCTCGGCAAGACTATAAAGCTTCTGCGATCTGATCATGGAGGTGAGTACATGAGCCAGGAGTTTGATGATCATCTGAAAAGTCTAGGTATAGTACCTCAGCTCACACCTCCTGGTACGCCATAGAGAAACGGCGTGTCAGAACAGAGGAATAGGACCTTGTTGGACAAGGTTCGGTCTATGATGAGAAAATCGGATTTACCCTTGTCATTATGGGGATACACTCTAGAAACTGCAGCTTTCACACTTAACAGGGTACCATCAAAATCCGTAGACAAGACACCACATGAGATGTGGACCGGGAATAGTGCCAGTTTGTCTTTTCTAAAGATTTGGGGTTGTGAAGCATTTTTCAAGCGACTTATGTCAGACAAGCTTACACCTAAGTCGGATAAATGCATATTCATAGGATATCCGAGGGAAACCTTGGGATATAGCTTCTACAACCGGGAAGAGAACAAAGTGTTTGTTTGTCGGAACGGGGTTTTCCTTGAGAAAGAGTTTCTCAGTCGGGAGGCCAGTGGGAGAACGGTTCGACTCAAAGAAATTCGAGGACCACTCGGGGACGGCTCGGCTGGTGATGAGATCATACCGGAGTCAGTCAGGGAACCCGTAGTGGAAGCGGCACCAGAACAACGGAGGTCAGAAAGATTGCGCAGAGTGCGCAATGTATTGTTGCTAGAAAGTGATGAGCCGGCCACGTATGCGGAAGCGATGGTGAGCCCAGATTCCGAGGCATGGCTCGAGGCCATGAGATCCGAGTTAAAGTACATGGATGCGAATCAAGTCTGGGACTTGGTTGATCCGCCACCTGGCATAACAGCCATTGGTTGCAAATGGGTCTTTAAGAAGAAAACCAATGTGGATGGAAATGTTCAGATCCACAAAGCTCGGCTTGTCGCTAAAGGTTATGGACAAGTTCAAGGAATTGACTACGACGAGACTTACTCGCCGGTAGCGATGCTGAAATCGGTGAGGATCATACTAGCTATAGCTGCATATTTCGACTACGAGATATGGCAGATGGATGTCAAGACGGCTTTCCTTCATGGAAATTTAACCGAGGACGTGTATATGATACAGCCCGAGGGTTTTGTCGATCCTACTAGCATTAGTAAGGTACGCAAGGTCAAGAGATCCATTTATGGGTTGAAGCAAGCATCTCGGAGTTGGAACATTCGTTTTGATGAGGTCATCACTGGTCTCGGTTTCATCAAAAGCGAAGAGGAGTCTTGTTTATACAAGAAGTTAAGTGGGAGCTCGATAGTGTTTTTGATCTTGTATGTGGATGACATACTACTGATCGGAAATGATGTTTCGATGCTAAACTCAGTCAAGGAATCATTGAATGGTAAGTAAGTTTTCGATGAAAGACCTTGGTGAGGCCGTCTATATTTTAGGCATTAAGATCTATAGAGATAGATTGAGGAGGCTGCTCGGCTTAAGCCAGAGCACGTACATAGATAAAGTGTTGAAGAGGTTCAACATGAGTGAGGCGGGTTCTTGCCACTCTCACATGGTATAAGGCTATGCGAGACTTAGAGTCCTTCGACATCTGATGAGCGAAGCAGGATGAGTAGGATTCGGTATGCCTCGGCAATCGAATCCATCATGTATGACATGATATGTACAAGGCCTGATGTTGCTTTTGCAATAAGCCTAACAAGTAGATACCAGGCCAACCCAGGTGAGAGTCACTGGGCAGCGGTAAAGACTATTTTGAAGTACCTGAAAAGGACTAAAGAGATGTTCCTAGTTTATGGAGGTGAGGAAGAGCTCGTCCTAAGGGGTTACGTCGATGCTAGTTTCCAAACCGACAGAGATGATTGTCGATCACAGTCTAGATTCGTATATGTCCTCAATGGAGGAGCAGTGCACTGGATGAGTTCCAAGCAGGATACGGTGGCCGATTCTACCACAGAAGCCGAATACATTGCAGCTTGTGAAGCTGCAAAGGAAGGTGTTTGGATCCGGCTTTTTCTGGATGATCTTGGTATTTTCCCAGCCTCGGTGAAACTGCAGGACCTTTATTGTGATAATTCTAGTGCCATCGCACAAGCCAAGGAGCCGAGGAATCACCAGAAGGTCAGACACATAGATCGGAAATATCACCTAATACGAAAGATCGTAAAGAATGGTGATGTAGACACATGCAAAATTCACACGGATGCAAATGTTGCAGATCTGTTGACTAAGCCGCTTCCACAACCCCAAACATTAGGGGCACGTTAGATCTATGGGCATTCCATGTCTATTTGATTGACTCTAGTGCAAGTGGGAGACTGTTGGAGATATGCCCTAGAGGTAATCATGTATGATGACATTTCCTATGTGTTTATGAATAAAGATAGTCCTTGGACATTATCAATGATGTGTATCAGAAAGTACGTGACTTGTTTGTGGGACTATGCATTGTATGATGACTGTCCTAAAAGGTCCCTAGTCGAAAGGGTTGTGTGGACGCGCAGCCGACTAGACTAGCATATGACATGGTCGATGGCTTGGTCTCACTAGCCATGGAGCATTGGATGCTAACCCGATAATATGGACTTGGAAAGGTCTGGTCGAATTCGACGTAGTCGGATCCGAGTCGAGATATGGTCCGAGTCGGACAGACCCAACTATGAGACGCAGCGATATGTCATCTGTGAGTCTTTAGTACTGTCGGGGGTTGGATACGACATATGCCAAAGGATGGCTTATCATGGTGGGAGCGAGTAGAACGTCGCCAGTGCCTGGAAGAGGATTAGGCGAAGACATGCACGCCGGCGGAACTTACCCAGCTTCAGGGCTCCCCTAGGAGATAATACCCCTACTGCTGCTCTGCGGGGTCTCCGCATGATCCCTAGGGAAAAGTGACTACAATGGTGCTCCTGGAGCTGTTTCGGGAGGCAGGAGAGGGCAAGGCTAGCTCTCTCCTCCCAGTGCTATCTGGTCTATCTCTCTCTAGGTCTGAACCCTTTGCATGGATGCCCCGGGGGGTTTATATAGGCCTACCCCCTGGGGGTACAATAGTAATCCGGCTGGGCGCGGGTCCCAGCCGTCTGTCTCTCAGGCCGCCGTCCTTTCCGCCGGCTTCTAGGGCCCGCCGACTGGCGGGTCCCACGGACAGGCTTGATACTGTAGCGGCACTCCTGATGACGCACGCTTGGTCATTGGGTCATGGCAACAGTGTCGCCGTCTATCGGGCGATCACTGTCGCCATTCCCAATCCTATCTGGTTAATGGCTCGTGGGGCCCTGGGGAGGAGTCGACGACTCCAGGGAGGCCGACTCCCACGGGTCCGTCTTCGGGTCGCCCAGGCCGCCTTCGGCCCACCCACTGACAGGCGGCCCCACCGCCTTCAGGTCGTACAGGCCGGCGTCGTGGGTACAGTGTACTACACACTATGGCTGAGGTCAGGGCAGGCATGGCAACAGTGCCGCACCTCGCCGGAGATCTTCCAGCGATACGACTCACTGTAGCCATGCCGGCCCTTCATAAGCAGGGGGGAACGGCCATGCCGTCACCGTACCCCGCATCGTACTTCGAGATGAGGGAGGTGTCTGGGGCCGACTCTCCATAGTCGGACTCCCTGGAGGTCGCAAGCTTGGAGTCGGCTTATGTCGGAGTCGCCGTCCGGGACTCGGCTTGTCTTGGAGTCGCCGTCTGGGACTCGGCATATTTTGGAGTCGCTCCTGTGACTCGGCCTGAGGGGCGCGGCCTGCCCCGATGTCTTGAAAGGTCCTGGGGCTCGGGTTAGCCTACCCGTGGCCCATTACTCCGATAGTAGTCCCCGAAGCTGGTGAAGCCCTACGGACGCTGCATTGTGGGGCTTCAACAGTTTCAATCTTCAAAGAGCAGACTCTGGAACTCGGCTGCCGTCTTCCCTTGGGCTGACTGTCGAGAGTCGGACTGTTTAGCTAAGAGCCGCAGCTCGGAAGTCGCGGCGGGAAACCAGGCGGCGTGCCTGATACGTTTCCCCGCAGCCATCAGGGCGGTCCTATCGTGTGGCACCACGTGGTGAGAACAGTCTGCCTGCCCACGCGCGCGACGGGACGGGTCGTCAGGCGGGGCCCGCCACTACCATGCCTCGCCATACGAACGGATCCGTTGCGGCCGTGGACGGTTGGTTTTCCCACGTCGTTACTGCGCGCAGTAACTTCGTGGGGTAAATCATGGGGCGGCGTGGGGCACCGTGCGCAGTTAATCCCACGCCCTCCCCCTCGGCCTCTCAGCCCACAGGGCTATAAGTAGGCGGGGGGGAGCGGAGCGGCACAGCACACGCGCCCTTCTTCCCCGCTCTCCCGCCTCATCTTGCCTTCTCTCCCTCCTGCCTCCGCCATTGAGCAAGAGCACTCCACACCACGGTGACGAGCTCTTCCTCCGCCGTGGCCCCCGCCGTGCGCTCCAGCATATGGGACGGCTCGGAGGTAGAAGAAGAACATATCGAGTTCCTCCGCCGGACACGCCGTCTCCCCAGCGCGGACCTCGTGCGCTCCTGCGCCGCGCCGGAGGGAGAGATCCGGCTGGCGCCGGAAGAGGGCGAGCGGGTCATCTTTCGCTCGCACCTCATGCGCGGCCTGGGGCTGCCGGCGAGCGGCTTCTTCCGCTCGTTCTTGGAGTTCCACAGTCTTCAGCCGCACCACCTCACTCCGAATACGGTGGTGTTGCTCTCCGCCTTCGCCACTCTGTGCGAAGGTTTCCTCGGCGTTCTCCCCACAATCGAGCTGTGGGGAGAATTTTTCTCTTCTAAGCTCGGCACGCATGTCGCCGGCGTGCCGGCTCAGTGCGGCGCCTACATCACGGTGCGGCGCTCGATGGCCGACAACCCCTTTCCTCCCATCACGCTCATCAAGTCGGTGAAGATGTGGCAGCGCTCCTACTTCTACGTGAAGAACCTCGCCTCCGACGGCGACTGGGTCAACTTGCCACCTTACAACGCCGCCCCCCTAACTGGGAGGCTCCCCAGCTGGTCCCACCGAGTCAAGACGCTGACTCCCACTGGAGCCGCCGCTGTAGGGCGACTCCGAGTCTTGACGCAGTCGGAGGGTCTCATCGGGGCTGACTTGCTGGCCGCCTTCGTGGCGCGCCGAGTTCTCCCGCTCCAAGGCCGGCCTCACCTGATCTGTCAGATGAGCGGCCTCCGAGACCCAAGTCGGATGAGCACCAAGGAGATGCCCCGCAAGGAGTGGCGAACTTGGTGAACCACATCGCGCACTGCGAATTCGAGGAGGACTGGCAGTTCGGCAAGGAGCTGTACTCGCGCAACAACCCTCCACCAGTGGTAAGTTGCGTCCCCCTATTGTTTTGTTTTCTTTGCGGCCGACTCCGGCTTCTGACTCTTGTCGGTTTCTTCTGAGTTAGAATCCACTTATGCAGCTTGCAGCCGGCGCCACGAGACAGCCCCGCGAGTATGTTCCCGGTCGTGTGGAGAGCGACGTCGACGACCCCGACTTGGGGGCGGCGGCGATGGAAGCCGACGCCGAAGGCAGGGGAGCAGGAGCAGAAGGCGACTTCAGGCCCTCGGCCACCTTCGCTGACTGGCCTGATGACGACGCCGAAGGGGAGGTCGCCCCGCACCACCAGCCGAAGGTCGGTTCCTCCGCCGGTCAAGGCGGTTTGAAGAGGCGCCACGCCGGGCCGAGTGCGCCCGGCAGCAAGCTGAAGAAGATAAAGGGGGCGGCCGCCGCGACCAGACGGGAGGAGGTGGCCGCAAAGGCCAACCACTTCCGAAGGGAAGTGAGAAGGCCGCCGCTAGTCTCTGCGTAAGTCTTTACGCTTTTTTATTTTCTTTCGTTGAATCTTGTCCGAGTCTTCGTTTATACTCCCTCCATTTTTCTTCAGGGCCCCTCTTTCCCTTGAGAGAGTCGCCATCCCCTCCGTCATGGGGTCGGCAGAGATGTCCGCCAATACTCGGCGGCCTGACCCCGCCGCCGACCTCCGGGAGGCGACGGAGCGAAATGCGTGGGAGAAGCGCGAAGAGGAGGAGGCCGATCGTCTGGAGAAGGCGGAGGCCGACAGGGCGGCCGCCTCCGCCCAGAAGAAGCTGGATGATGCCGAAGCCGCCCTTGCAGCGAGACGGCGTGCCGAGGAGGCCGCGCGTCGCCGATCGGTGATGCTCGTCCCCCTACTGTCGTCTGCACCGCCGCCTCCAGAGTTCACGGGGCAGACCGGAGAGGCCGGCACCGAGAACCCCGTCATGGAGAAGGAGAGCAGCGAGGCCTCTATGTCGGACACTCTCGTGCCGCCACCGCTGCCTCCACCGCCGTCTGGGAGACCGCACGACAAACAGCTGGTGGATCCGTAGGAGCCGCCGGCCATGGACGAGGCTGAGGCACGACTGCTTCTCCAAGTCGCCTCGCCGGTGCGTTGCCGTCTTGAGAGGGCGACCTCGGCGCCGCGACCTCGGGAGATCGGCGCTGCCAGCTCGGCAACCCTAGACGCCGAGGCCACAAGCACCGCGCCCACCGGGTGAGTGCGCGGAGGCGGCACGGGGCCGCTAAATCAATTGCTTCTGGAAGTCCAGGCGAAGGTGCAGGCCGAAGGCGACGCCCTTCAAGCCTGCACCAGAGCGCATCTGGCCGCACGAACGGCCGTCCGCGTAAGTTTCTTTTCCTTTTTGATTCTTGTTTTTCTCTATGGGGGCGCGCCAGCGCACCCACTGGGTGTAGTCCCCGAGTTCCGGGCCGGCTGCTGAGCAGGCGGTTCAGAACTCCCTCTGGCGAGTTCCAAACACTAACTTTGTCTTCAATGACTTATTGCAGGAGTATCACAACCTCCGTGCCACTGCCTTCAACCGCAATGTTGAGGAGTTGAGCAAGAGGGCTGCCGACTTGTCGGAAAGCCGGAGTGAGTTCTTCTTCTTCGCGGGGGCGCGCTGGCGCACCCGCGGGCTGTAGTCCCCGAGATTCGGGCCGACTGCTGAGCAGCCGAGCCGGATCTTCCCGGCGATCTTCTTTGCTGATGACTCATTTGTCTCTTCTTTCGTTCTTCAGGAGCCAACGCCGCTCTTCAGGAGCAGCTGGGCGAGGCCAATACCGCCCGTCGTGCCAAGGAGGAGGAGTGTGACAAGCTTGCCACGGAGCGCGACCTGCTGACGGCGCAGCTGGCCGAGCAGAAGGAGCTGCTCAAGAAGGCGCAGGACGAGGCCGAGAGGAGGGAGGCCGCCCTCCTGGCCGAGTTCGAGAGCGAGCGCTCCTCCTGGACTGACAGGAAGGCGATGCTGACCTCCGGCTTCCACGAGATCGAGGATATCGTTGATGGTAAGTTTCTTTTCATTTCTTCGGGCTTCCGGCTATGTGTCAGGCCGACTTCCGATTTTTCGACTTGCTTCTTTTTTGTCTTGGCAGACTTCTTCCCTGGTCACTCGCAGGCAGTCCCTCTGGCCATCGAGGCTGCTCGTGAAGCACGAAGGGCGAACGGTGAGGAGATCGCCGTTAATGCCCCCCGAACCGTTGATGAGCAGCTTCTGAGCATTGAAGCCCGTCTTCGTCCCGCTTGCCGGCTGATGCGCCGGCTTCAGCGTGCCGGCGCCCAGGCAGTTGTCGCCCTATGGCCAGGCACGCCGGCTCTACGCATCGCCAGCCGAACTGCCAACTGGCTGGAGGTCGCTGTCGGCCGTCTTGAAGGGCTCCTCGGCCCGGGCCGGAGCACGCCGGGCCTTGGAGTTCGTCAAGGCGTGGTATCCAGGGCTGGACCTAGACCGTCTGGCCGTGTTCCGGTCAGAAGCCCAGGCCGAGCTGGAGGCCGTGGAGGGCGCCCTTATCGAGCGTGAGGCGACCATCGCCGAGTACACGGACACCAGTGTCTTTGTCCCCGAGCGGGCTGAAGGCGGCGAGGAAGTGCCGCCAGAGTGGTTCGAGATGAACCCTGAATATGGCGAGGACTCGGCGGAGGTGATCAACTCCAGCACCGAGGAGGAGGACGAGGCGTAGGACGAAGGCGAGGCGGAGGTGCCAGAAGACGGAGCAGGCGGCCAGCCTCAGCTCGACCGCGCCTCCAGCAACAAGCCATGTCGGGAGAAGGCGACTGCCGCCGGAGGCGATCAAACCGAGACCGCCCAGCCGACTGCCCCGGCGCCTGACACTGCCGTCACCTCCGATCCTCCGATCCTAGATGCCGCCTCCTAGGCTGCCTTTTTCGCCTCTGTTTGTCTGTCTTAGTAATGTTTTGAAAACTTTGTTAGATTCAAACAATTCCACCCGCGGGGTGTATCTTGAACTTCTATTCGAGGATTCGGCCAAGGGCCTATGTAAATATTTATCTGATTTCCGTCTTTCCTTGCTTACTGCTCTTTAGGCTTTTCCCTTTGCCGCCTTCCTTTAGTCGCTACCTTGCCAGTCGGATAGCCGCTCTGCGGACTGTCGCTGGGTCAAGTGCTTGGCTACTTTGGGAAGGCAAGTACTTGGCCGTTTAGAATTTCTTTTAGCAAGTTGGATAGAAAGCGACAGGCCGACTATCCAAGAGTCGGCCGTCCTTGATAGAGGCTAATAAAGACGGCGAGCCGGCTACTCATGAGTCGGCTTTCCGCTTCAGAAATGCTGGAGGCCGTCTTACGCTATGTTCGTGCTTTAGGTCCTTAGCCATTTTTCGTGTGGGCGCCCGTTCTTCCTCACTCCTGCCCGCCTCACAGTCGCTCTGCGAGCTGCGGCTTTGCCAGGAGGCGGATTGGGCACCGCACACTACTTTTCTGACTGCGGGAAGCTCCTCATAGCGCAAGGCGGCGAGTCCCCGGGCCGACTAGTCTGGCCCGGTGCCAAGCAGCTTGTAATGAAAGTAATGTACTTGGAGGCATAATTCTTATCATACAGATAACAAAAAGGACAGTCCCCGAGCTCGTCTCGGGGGGCCCAAAGTATTAGTACTTTAATACAAATGGGTAGTGTGATACATACTGCATCCACTGTAAAATCTTCGAAGAAGATTTGCATTCCACGGGCGCTCTGTCTCTTTGCTGGAGTCGTCCCTCTTGCGCGCTCGGGGCTTTTGAGCGTCGATCAGATAGTAGGCGTCGTTCCCTAGCACCTTGCTGATGATGAAGGGGCCTTCCCAAGGTGCCGACAGCTTGTGCTGGCCGGCTGTTCGCTGGATCAGCCGGAGCACAAGGTCGCCTTCTTGGAAAGATCTTGGCCTGACCTTCCTGTTGTAGTATCGACGCAGACTCTGCTGGTAGATGCTGGACCGGCTGAGTGCCAACAGCCGGCCCTCTTCCAGCAGATCGACGCCGTCTTGACGTGCTTCTTCTGCTTCTTCCACGGTGTACATGGTGACTCGCGAGGATTCGAATTCTATGTCCGTTGGGATGACGGCTTCGGCGCCATAGACGAGGAAGAAGGGTGTGAAGCCGGTTGACTTGTTTGGAGTCGTGCGCAGACTCCAGAGGACAGCTGGCAGCTCCTCAAGCCAACAGCCGGCAGATCGCTCCAGTGGTACGACGAGTCGAGGCTTGATGCCGGATAAGATGAGGCCGTTCGCTCGCTCCACCTGGCCGTTTGACTGCGGATGGGAAACGGACGCTAAGTCCAGTCGGATGCCCTGTGTCGCGCAGAAACGGGCCAAGGCTCCTTTGGCAAAATTCGTGCCATTGTCGGTGACGATGCTGTGTGGGATGCCATACCGAGTTGTGATGTCAGCGATGAAGGTCACTGCAGTCGGACCATTTAACTTCTTGATGGGTTTCACCTCCACCCACTTGGTGAACTTGTCCACTGCGACAAGTAGGTGAGTCAAGCCACCTCGTGCCGTCTTGAATGGTCCCACCATGTCCAGGCCCCAGACTGCAAAGGGCCAGGCGATGGGGATAGTCTTGAGTGCGGAAGCTGGCTGAAGTGAATTGGAACGGAAAATCTGGCACCCCTTGCACTTTTGGACTAACTCTTTGGCCTCTTCCAGGGCGGTTGGCCAGAAAAAACCGTGCCGGAAGGCTTTGGCGACGAGTGCCCTGGAGGCCGCGTGGTGACCGCACTCGCCTTCATGGATGTCTCTGAGGATTGCCTGGCCTTGTTCTGCCTCGATGCAGCGTTGGAAGACGCCGGTAACGCTGCGCCTGACCAGCTCTCTGTTGACTATGGTGTAGGCTGCTGCTTGGCGTTGCACTTGCCGAGCCAAGATTTCATCAGTTGGCAGCTCTCTATTTACTAAGAATCTGAGGATGGGCTGGGCCCATGAAGGTGCTGCTATTTCTTCAACTGCCACTAGTGCGACTTGGATAAGGGTGGCCAGGCTGGGAGGCGGCGGGTTGGAGTCCGCAACCGCTTGCTGATTTGACAAAGTCCCGGGGCCGACTGGAGCAGTCCCTGGGCCAAGCTCTGGAGTCTTCGATCTTGCCACTGCAGTCCCCGGGCCGGGTTCTGAAGTCCCCGGGCCGGCTTCGACTGTGTGTTTCTTGGAGTCGGATCCGTCCTCCTCAGGCAGAGCCGGCACATAGATTGAATTTGATTCAGGTGAAGGCTAGATAGAAGGCTTGAGGAGGCGCCGGAGGGCGACACCAGATGGTATTGCCTGGCGGGTGGAGCCGATTCGTGCCAAGGCGTCTGCTTGGTCGTTGTCGTTCCTTGGCACGTGGAGGCACTCGCACCCCTCAAAATATCCGCTGAGTTGCTGGACGAGGAAATGGTAGCACGCCATATTTGCGTCCTTGGCATCCCAATCGCCAGATGATTGCTGGACCACCAAGTCTGAGTCGCCATAACACAGGATCCGGCGAATGCCGAGCTCTTTGGGAAGCCGGAGCCCGTGGATGAGCGCCTCGTACTCGGCCACATTGTTGGAGGCGGCGAAGTGGATCTGCAGCGCATATCTAAGCTTGTCGCCCTTGGGGAAAGTGAGGACGACGCCGGCTCCCAAGCCGGTGCGCATCTTGGAGCCTTCGAAGTGCATCCGCCAATGGGTGGAGTCGGGCGCTGGCGGCAGATACTGGGTCTCGGCCCAGTCGACGAGGAAGTCGGCCAGTGCTTGTGACTTGATGGCGGTGCGGGGCTCGTAGTAGATGGTGTAGGGGGCCAGGTCGATGGCCCATTTGGCCACTCGGCCAGAAGCATCTCGGCTTCCGATGATCTCGGCCAGTGAAGCTGTGCAGACCATAGTGATTGGATGCTCCTGGAAGTAAGGCTTCAATTTCTTGGCGGCAAAATGCATGCCGTAGCACATCTTCTGGTAATGGGGGTAGTTCTGCTTGGAGACTGACAGCACCTCGCTTAAGTAATATACCAGTCTCTGGACAGGTAGCGCCTTGCCTTCCTCTTTGCGCTCGACTATAATGACTGTGCTGACTACTCGGCTGGTGGCGGCAATGTATAGGAGCATGGGCTCTTTGGAGTCGGAGCCGCCAGCACAGGGGGAGTAGTCAACATCTTCTTTAGTTGGATAAAAGCCTCATCCGCCTTGGGAGTCCACTCAAAGAAGGTTGTCTTCTTCATGAGCTGATACAAGGGGAGAGCCTTCTCGCCCAGCCGACTAATGAATCAGCTGATGGATGCCAAACAGCCGGTGTCGGTGTCAAAACTGGCGGATCTCGGGTAGGAGGTCCCGAACTGTGCGTCTAGGCGGATGGTAATAGGAGACGAGGCACACGATGTTTTTACCCAGGTTCGGGCCCTCTTGATGGAGGTAAAACCCTACGTCCTGCTTGATTAATATTGATGATGTGGGTTACAAGAGTAGATCTACCACGAGATCAAGGAGGCTAAACCCTAGAAGCTAGCCTATGGTATGATTGTTGTTCGTCCTATGGACTAAAGCCATCCGGTTTATATAGACATCGGAGAGGGCTAGGGTTACACAGAGTCGGTTACAATGGAAGGAGATCTACATATCCGTATCGCCAAGCTTGCCTTCCACGCCAAGGAAAGTCCCATCCGGACACGGGACGAAGTCTTCAATCTTGTATCTTCATAGTCTTGGAGTCCGGCCGATGATGATAGTTCGGCTATCCGGACACCCCCTAGTCCGGGACTCCCTCAGTAGCCCCCGAATCAGGCTTCAATAACGACGAATCCGGCGCGTATGTTGTCTTCGGTGTTTGCAAGGCGGGTTCTTCTTCATGCTCCATGTGTTTGCCGGATAGTGTCCGGTTGCTTCATAAATGCTGCGCTCCTTGGCTTCCACGTCCAATAATGGTCTTCTTCCACACGTCGCACGAATGCGAAAAGCCAGGGTATTTTTATGTTTTACCCCCTAGCTGCGCAAATAAGCTGCCTATAAGAGAGGCGAGGATCCAGATCCAAATCACATCATCCTCCTTCCGCAAGCACTCATCGAGGCGCATCTGACACGAAACCCATTCCAACATGGACAGTCGACGCGGCTCCTCTTCTCGCGCTCCCAGCCCTAAGCCAAGAGATTGGAGGAGATGCTCAGTCCCGCACAGCGAGTTAGTGACGCTCCAAGCAGAGGGATATCTTCCCCCGGCCTTCATGGTTCCGGTTCGAGCTGGACTGGCCACCTACAAAGGTGGGAAGCAGGCGGAGAGCGCCCCCAATCCCTCCAAAGGAGAGCGGGTGTGCTTCGTCTCCTACTTAATAAGGGGACTCGGATTTTCTATACATCCGATTCTTCGGGGGCTCCTGGAGTTCTACGGACTCCAGCTTCATCACCTTACACCTGCCTCCATTTTGCACATCGCGGGCTTCGTAGCTCTGTGTGAGCTGTTCTTGGGCATTGAGCCCCATTTTGCGTTGTGGAAGAGGTTGTTTTGCCTCGTACCCCGCTCTCACGAGGGGTCGATATATAGTGTGGGCGGAGCCGAAATATGGCGCATCGCCGGGACCGGATACCTATCCGGGACCCCGAAGAAGACGTCCAAAGATTGGCCTTCGGAGTGGTTTTATATGGAGGACGCTCTGCTGCCGGATCCAGTCCGGATCGACCTTCCGGAGTTTAGCAACGCTCCCCTGAAGAAACGCCTAAGTTGGCGCCCACGGAGCCCTCGACAAGAAGATGATAGTAGCATCCATTACTTGATGGGCCGGATACGGCTGCTAGCCCATTCCGGATTAACCATGATCGGAGTCATCGCCACATGCATTATGCGTGGGGTGCAGCCGCTCCAATATAGGGGCCACCCCATGTGGGACTTCAATGGAGACGACGACGCCACCCATCACGGCCACAAGGGACCTGGCTCGGCCGACGATCTGGTGAGGATCCTGTCGGGCTTGTACAAGGGGCAGAAGGAGGACTTCCTCTGCACGAATCCTCTGAACGGATTTTCCATGAACAACCCTCGGAGCTGGGTAAGCGGTCGTATGCATATCTGAACTGTGCCTTTAAAGGCAATTGTCTTATTGTATGATTTTGACACAGGAACTGCGTCGGGATGTGGAGGGCATAAAAAGCCCAGCCCCACAACCCGAAGACCCAGAAAGGTCCCTTGATCCGGCCTCCAAAGAGGATCCGGACTTAGCGGTGGAACTGATCGACGGGGTGTACCACCAGCTCAGCATAGATAATGCTTTAGTCGCCATTATGGCTGACTACCCCGGTTTGTGTCCGGCTTCCCCGGTGAGTATGACCGGAGTCCTGCCGCCGTTACTTCTTTAATGCTTAGTTCTGACCACCGTGCACCAATGGTGTTCGACAGGAAGCGCCTTTACGGTAGGAAGTCGAGCCCGCGGCGACCAGCCAACAAGGGTCAGTCCGGCCCAGCAGGCGGAAGAGGAGTGTGATGCGAACTGAAATGTCACCGCAACGGTACGGAGCACCGCTATTTTTTAAGGGAAGGATTCCCAGAAGGTATATTAATGCTCATATTTCCAGAAAGAGCGCTTGCCGGACAGTGTCCGGAGAGGTTGCCAATCAAACCTCCGCCAGCCATGCTCCAACGCATGGCCCGGAAGGGGAGGCGAATACAAGGCATGAGTCGGACGCTCCTCCGACGGAGGATGCCGACAGGATGTCCGCCACCCGGTCTGAGGTGGAGAGCGCCATGAATCACAGGCGTCGCCGGATAGTTCTTTGTGACGCGTGTTTCTCCCCGGAGGCATTAAATGCCTTTGATGCAGGAAACGCGCACCTCCGTGCCGCTCAAGATGGGTTAACCAGAGCCACGGAGCAGTACGTGAAAGACATACGTGTAAGTAATTTTAATAGTTATATATGCCAGTAGCCCCCGAGACTTAAAATGGTTAAAACAACTGATTTAAGGATCAATTTTTATGCAGGATCTTACGGAGAAGAATACCCATCTGTCCCAGGAGCTCCAAGAGTGCAAGGCCCAACTTGAGGCCGCACTGGCCGCCACAGGGGGAGCCACAGAGACCCCCGCTGGTAAGACGTACTTTGAAAAGATAATTAATTAACAAAGTGTGGCGTGAATCTGACAATAATATTGCAGAGGGTGTCGGACTAGATCCGGACAAGCAACAACTATGGCATCAGCTAAAGGCTGGCGAGAGGGTGCTTATGAAGGTGCAGCAGGAGAGAAACAAGCTCCAAGATGCCCACACCCAGCTAGGAGAAGAGTTGAAAGGTGTTCGGGCCCAGCTGTTTGGCTCCTTGAAGGAGAATCAGCGACTTCGGCGCGGCATTTATAGTAAGTGCTTGAGCAAATTCCTTTGAAAAGAAGAATTCGGCGAGGAAGTCGTTTGACAGAAATATGTCTTTAGGTGTGCTCACAGGTCGCCCTGCGGAGGAAATGCCTGGGTCAACAGGTGACCAACTTCCCGAGCTGGCGTAATTGTTCGAACGTGTTCGGCAGGCGATGAGTGGCGTCGTTCAGGCTTTATGGCCATCCGTCTCCCTACCCAAGGGCCTTGGTGAGCTTGCTGAGAAGCTCCAGGGAGCACGGCGATGCCTCCGTTTGTGGAAGATATCAGCCTGCCGTCAGGGTGCCAGGGAGGCCTGGGCCATGGTGAAGACGCGCTACCCGAAGGCTGACCCAAACCACATGGCCGAGGTTGGACCTGCGGGGCCTGATGGGAAGGAGATCCCTGTGAGCTTGATGTATGGCCAAGTAGAACTGGCCGCGAAATATTCCCAACAGGACTGTAAATTAGACAGCCTGTTAGATGGGATTGAGGAGGAGTACAATCAGTCGGTTTGACGATGTAATTTGAAATGACATGTAAGATGCCTTCTAGACGGATTGTAGATTGTTTGTCTTTGCGGACCGTTTCGCTTCAACCTCGGGACCCAACAGTCCGGAGTGTGTCCGAATACGCCTACAGTTATAAAAGAACCGGGGCATGCATGGAAACAAGGCGTCGGGGTCATAATTGCTTTATCAGACAAGTGCCCAAGTAGTTATGTTATATTACATGGTTAGTAAGAAACATCTTCCAGGGAGAATAGTTCCGTTAAGGGTTCCTTTCCATGGGAGGCATGCCCTAAGGTGCAATGACGGACTGCGAAAATAGCAGAAAAGGCATCTGGGGGCTTATAAATAAGTAAGTAATAAATCATCTTTCAAGTCACCGACCGAATATTCTCTTAAGAACGCTAGCTTTCGGCTTCAGCCAGTCTGAGGTACACATCCGGCTGACCTGGCAGTAACAATCGCAGAGGTGCTCCCTTTACCTCCTAGCCGAACAATCGGGAATGTAGGGGTAAGCACAGGAGCCAGGCAACCCAGCTTGGCCAAAACTTAAGTCATATCGATGCATATAATGGTGAATAAAAGGTACATGCGGAAGTATGACACATGTATTGGGCGTGAAGCCCATATTAATAAGCTTCTGGTAAAGAAGCCCCCAGGTATAATGAGTGCTAGGAGCACATCAAGTGTGTGCGAACAAAGCGCAAATCAGCCTATAAAAGGTATTGAAAAAAGTGGGAAGAAGGAGGGGGACAAGAGACAGTAAAAATATAAAAAGGTGGACGGGGGAGTGAGACGAACTCTGAGTCCGGTGTTTAGGCGTAGAATCTTCGGAGATGGGCTGCGTTCCATGGGTTCGGCTCGAGTCGGTTGTCAGATGCTTTACATAGATGGTATGCTCCGCCGGTCAGGACTTGGTCGATGATGAAGGGACCTTCCCACTTGGGCTTAAGTTTGTCCTTTTTCTTGTCCGGCAGGCGTAGAACGAGTTCGCCGACATTGTAAGTTTTGGCCCGTACTTCTCTGCTTTGATATCTTCGAGCCTGCTGCTGATAGAATGCGGAACGAGCCTTTGCCACGTCCCGCTCCTCCTCTAAGGCGTCCAAACTGTCCTGCCGATCCAACTCGGCTTCTCTTTCTTCGTACATGCGCGCACGAGGTGAGTCATGAATTATATCGCAAGGCAGAACTGCCTCTGCGCCATACACCATGAAAAATGGTGTGAATCCAGTAGTTCGGTTTGGCGTGGTCTGCAGCCCCTAGAGTACGGAGTCGAGCTCCTCTACCCAGTGCGTGTTAGATTCCTTGAGGGACCGCACTAGTCTAGGTTTGATGCCGCTCATGATTAGACCATTTGCTCACTCGACTTGACCATTAGTTTGGGGGTGATAGACTGAAGCGTAATCGAGCTTGATGCCCATGTTTTTGCACCAGAGTTTAACCTCGTCAGCAGTGAAGTTTGTGCCGTTATCAGTGATGATACTGTGGGGGACACCAAAACGGTGTACTACCCCGGATAGGAAGTCTATCACTGGTCCAGATTATGCCGTTTTAACCGGCTTGGCCTCAATCCATTTGGTGAATTTTTCCACCATGACCAATAAGTATTTGTGCTTGTGGGTTCCCCCTTTAAGGGGTCCAACCATGTCAAGCCCCTAGACCGCGAACGGCCAGGTAATGGGTATAGTTTTGAGGGCGGTGGGTGGCATGTGGCTCTGATTAGCAAAGAGCTGGCAACCGACGCATCGTTGGACTAAGTCCTGAGCATCTGCCCGGGCTGTCGGCCAATAAAATCCTGTACGGAAGGCCTTGCCTACGAGTGCCCGGGCTGCAGCGTGGTGCCCGCCGAGTCCGGCGTGAATTTCAGCCAGGAGATTCCGCCCCTCCTCTTCGGAGATACACCTTTGAAGGACTCCGGTTGTGCTTTTCTTATAAAGTTCTCCCTCATGGACCTTGTAGGCTTTAGATCGCCGAACTATGCAGCGGGCCTCATTTTGGTCTTCGGGAAGTTCCTGCCGAATTAAGTAGGCTAGGAATGATTCTGTCCACGGGGCAATTACTGCTATTATTTCGTCAGCTGAAGGTGTTATTTCGTTGGCTGAGCCGCCGATTGTGTCAGAATGGTCTGAGTTCGGTGATGCAGCTGGCTCCGGATTATTATTTCCGGACTCCTCTTCCCATAACACGGATGGCTTGAAGAGCCGTTCCAAGAAGATGTTTGGAGGGACGGCGTCTCGTTTCGCGCCGATGCATGCTAACACGTCTGCTGCCTGGTTATTATCCCGGGCTACATGGTGGAATTCGAGTCCTTCGAACCAAGATGACATTTTTAGCACGGCATTGCGGTAAGCTGCCATTTTTGGATCTTTGGCATCAAAGTCTCCATTTACTTGGGATATTGCGAGGTTTGAATTCCCGCGCACCTCTAGGCGTTGAATGCCCATGGAGATTGCCATCCGCAGGCCATGTAGAAGGGCCTCGTATTCGGCTACGTTATTGGAGTCCATGTACGTTATTTGAAGTACGTATTGGATTGTGTCTCCAGTTGGGGACGTCAGGACGACGCCAGCCCCCAAGCCAGCCAACATTTTGGATCCGTCGAAATGCATGATCCAATTGGAGTATGCGCCGTACTCTTTAGGGAGTTTGGCTTCGGTCCATTCGGCGACGAAGTCGGCCAGAACCTGCGACTTTATAGCTCGCCGTGGTTTATAGGTTATGTCAAATGGTAAGAGCTCAATAGACCATTTTGCAATCCTGCCCGTTGCGTCGCGATTGTTTATAATATCGTTGAGAGGTACTTCGGAGGCCACTGTTATGGAACACTCTTGAAAGTAGTGTCGCGGCTTTCGGGATGCCATGAACACCGCATATGCTATCTTTTGATAATGTGGGTACCGGGACTTGCATGGAGTTAGAACAGTGGATACATAGTACACTGGTTTTTGAAGAGGGAATCTGTGCCCTTCTGTCTCTCGCTCGACGACGAGTACCGCGCTGACAACTTGATGTGTTGCTGCAATATATAATAACATAGGTTCGCCCAAGTTGGGCGTGGCCAGGACCGGATTTGTTGCCAGTATGGCCTTTATTTCTTCGAGTCCGGCTGTGGCAGCATCCGTCCATGCGAAATGTTCGGTGCGCTGGAGGAGGCGGTAGAGGGGCAGAGCCTTTTCTCCCAAACGGGAGATGAAGCGACTTAAGGCCGCTACGCATCCGGTTAGTTTTTGTATTTGCTTGAGGTCTTTTGGAATATCCAATTGTGACAGAGCTCGGATTATGGCCGGGTTTGCTTCAATTCCTCTACCGGATACGATGAAGCCCAAGAGCTTTCCGTCTGGTACGCCGAAGACGCATTTTTTCGGATTGAGCTTAATGTCATATGCTCGGAGGTTGTCTAATGTCACCCTCAAGTCTTCTACTAGAGTTTCGACGTGTTTGGTCTTGACGACCACATCGTCTACGTATGCCTCTACTGTTTTGCCTATCTGGGTAGCCAGACATGTTTGAATCATGCGTTGATATGTTGCGCCGGCGTTTTTGAGTCCGAAGGGCATTGTGTTGAAGCAGAATGGCCCATATGGAGTAATGAATGCCGTTGCGGCCTGGTCTTTCTCCGCCATCTTGATTTGATGGTATCCGGAGTATGCGTCGAGGAAGCACAATGAATCGTGCCCTGCGGTAGCATCGATGATTTGGTCGATGCGAGGGAGGGGGAAAGGGTCCTTTGGACAGGCCTTGTTAAGGTCTTTAAAATCGACGCAGAGGCGCCAGGATTTGTCCTTTTTTGGTACCATTACTAGATTGGCTAGCCAGTCCGGATGTTTTATATCTCTGATGAATCCGGCTTCTAAGAGTTTGGCTAGCTCTTCTCCCATTGCCTGTCTTTTGGGTTCGGAAAATCACCGAAGAGCTTGTTTGACCGGCTTGAATCCTTTTAGGATGTTTAGGCTGTGCTCTGCCAGCCTGCGTGGGATTCCTGGCATGTCTGAAGGGTGCCAGGCAAAAATGTCCCAATTTTCCCGAAGGAATTCTCGTAGTGCGGCTTCAACATTAGGACTTAATTGTGCCCCAATGGAGGCCGTCTTTGTGGGGTCCGTTGGATGGACCTGAAATTTGACTATTTCGTCTGTTGGTTTAAAAGAGGTGGACTTGGACCTCTTATCGAGTATCACATCATCCCTATCCACCGTGGAGCGCAGCGTGGTTAGTTCCTCTGCCGCTAGGGCTTCGGACAATGCCTCTAGGGCCAGTGCGGCTGTCTTATTTTCAGCGCGGAGTGCTGTATCTGGATCACTGGCAAGAGTGATTATCCCATTGGGTCCGGGCATTTTGAGCTTCATGTACCCGTAGTGGGGTATGGCTTGGAAGATTGTGAATGCCTCTCGCCCTAACAAAGCGTGATATCCGCTGCCGAATGGGGCCACTTGGAACATGACCTCCTCGGACCTATAATTGTCCGAGCCGAACACTACCTCTAGTGTGATTTTTCCTATGCAGCGTACTTCTCGACTAGGGATTATCCCTCTGAAGGTTGTGCTGCTTCGCTCGATGCGGCTCCAGTCAATATCCATTTTTTGAAGGGTTTCCTCGTAGATGAGGTTTAATCCGCTGCCGCCATCCATGAGTACCTTGGTAAGGCAAAAGTTGTCCACTATCGGACTGAGGACCAATGCGGCTGGTGCTCTAGCTGTTCGGAATTTAGGTTCGTCGCTGGCGTTGAAGGTGATAGCCGTGTCACTCCATGGATTTGCTGTTGCTACTTGGTAGACTTCGGCGAGGCCGTGGATTGTTCATTTTCGCATGTTATTTGATGTGAAAGTCTCGAAGACTGTTAATACCGTACCGGCACTGCTGGGCTGTTTGCCCGGTGCTAAAAAGCCTTCGCCACTTTTGGCCACCTGCCGTAGTATCCAACATGCTCGAAGGTTGTGTGTTGGAGTGGCGTCCTCCGTACTGTGGATTTTGCAGGGTCCGTTGAGCCAGCCCTCCAGTACGGTTCCATGCCCTTTAGGGGGTCTTTGCTTTTTGGTTTTTAACCCAGGTGCTTGAGTATGGCGCACCCTTTTACTTTGGACTAGGCTTGTGGTCCAGGCCGGACTGTTCCAAAACCTAGTTTCGGTGTTCCTTGCACTCTCTACCGCACAGTATTTTTGTACGATAGTCGCTAGGTCGATGAATCGTGTAACTTCGCGACGACTTATGGCGTTCATGATTCCCTTGTCCATGCAATTGTTGCAGAAAATTGAAATCGCGCTTTCTTCGCAGTAGTCCTTTATCCTGTTCATAACCAGGAGGAATCTGGCCCAGTAATGATGTACTATTTCATCGGGCTCTTGCCGTATTCGAGATAGATCGCTTATGTTTGGGTGGGCGGGTGGAATCAAGTTCGGAACCCCGCCCGATCTGAGGCTCAAAGGCCAAGAAGTTTCCGGATTTGGAAGCTTGACTTGCTGGATGCTTTCCAACGAATCTAGTCCGATGCCTGACTCTAAGTTCAGTATTTGATTAGCGTCCGTCCCTTCGCGGGAATCCGGCTTGGAGGGATCGGGAATCCGGACATAGTTGGTTTTCAACGTAGAAGAAGGGTTGCCGCATTGTTCCTCTACTACGACAACATGGTGGGTGGCCTGAGGAGAGTTAATCTCTCTCAGATCGGGTTTAAGCCCAATCTGATCGTAGTCTGTGGCGATTCCCAGGGCGGCGATGCGATCCAAGAGCTCGTTTACAGAGGAGAGCTCAATCGGATCTAACTGCTCGGCGAATTCCGGGCTGACGTGAAGATCGCTTTTGATGACCTGAGAGGTCATCGTCGGAGCGGTGGCCGAACAGGCGGTCATAAGAAAACCACCTAGCCGGACAGTTTGGCCGGCGGCCAAAGCTCTCTTGACGACGGTGCCGTCTTTAAAGACGGGAGAAGGCATCCTTCCTGATCGCGATGGCACAGAGGAACTCTCAATGAAAGCACCAATGTCGGTGTCAAAATCGGCGGATCTCGGGTAGGGGGTCCCGAACTGTGCGTCTAGGCGGATGGTAACAGGAGACGAGGGACACGATGTTTTTACCCAGGTTCGGGCCCTCTTGATGGAGGTAAAACCCTACGTCCTGCTTGATTAATATTGATGATGTCGGTTACAAGAGTAGATCTACCACGAGATCGGCGCAGATTCTCAAAGGTTTCCTTGAGGTCCTCCAGCAAGGTTCCACGCTTCTCCGTCTTCACCACTACATCATCCACATAGACGTGGGCATTTCTGCCGAGTTGCTTCAGGAGGCACTTCTGCATGCAACGCTGAAAGGTGGCGCCGGCGTTTCTTAAGCCGGACGTCATGGTCAGGTAGCAGAAGGCTCCAAACGGCGTGATGAAGGAGGTCTTCAGTCTGTCAGCCGGGTTCATCTTGATCTAGTGATATCCTGAATATGCGTCTAGGAAACTCAACAGCTCGCATCCGGCTGTGGAGTCTATCACCTGATCAATTCTCGGCAGAGCAAATGGGTCCTTGGGGCAGGCTTCGTTAAGGCTCGTGTAATCAATGCACATCCGCCACTGCTTGTTCTTCTTTAGCACTAGTACTGGGTTTGCCAGCCACTCTGGAAAAAACACTTCCATGATGAAGCCGGCTGCCAGGAGCCGGGCTATTTCTTATCCAACAACTCTTCTCTTTTCTTCTGACAGGCGGTGCAAGGGCTGCCTGACGGGTTTCATATCAGATCGGACGTGTAATTTGTGATCGGCGAATTCCGTCGGGACACCAGGCATGTCCTTGGGGGACCATGCGAAGATGTCGCGATTCTCACAGAGGAAATCGACGAGCTCGCCTTCCTATTTGCTGTCAAGGCCTGTGCCCATGACAGCGTACCTCTCCAGGTGCTCCGGGTCCAACGGTATCTTCTTTGTTTCTCTGGCCGGCTTGAATGATCCTTTTGCTTCCGACTCCTTGGGGTCGGGCGACAACTCGGGCTGCTTGCCGGCCATCGCCACGACCCGATCAAGAAGCCGTTTCTCAGCCGCGATCACCCAGGACTCGGCCAGCCGACTGCTTTCGGACGAGCAAGCGGACGACTTCCTGTAGTCGCCGGACACGGTTAGGATTCCCTTGGAACTCGGCATCTTCATCTTGAGGTAGGCGTACTGGGGGACCGCCATGAACTTGGCCAAGGCGGGTCGGCCAAGCAATGCATGATACGGGCTTTCAAGGTCCACCACCTCAAACCAAATTGGCTCTCGGCGGAAGTGATCCTTGTCTCCGAAGAGGACATCTATCAGGATCTTGCCGATTGGCGAGCAGGAAAGGCCAGGAACGATTCCGTGGAACACAGTCCGGCTGCTCTGAAGCTGTCTTTGCTTGATTCCTAATTTCTTCATTGTATCCTTGTACAGGATGTTGATACTGCTGCCTCCGTCTATCAATACTCGCGAGAAGCGAGCGGCCCGCCTATCTGTGGCGAGTGTGGCGCCTAAGACCAAGGCGTAGGAGCCCGGACTCGGCATCACCTCTGGGTGATCAGCTCTGCTCCAACTGATAGGCTTTTCGGACCAATGCATGAACTCTGGAGTACTTGACGCAACCGCGTTCACTTCTTGCTGCTGTTGGCGCCTGCTGCGTCTGTCATCCGCTACACTGGTGAACACCACATAGGCTCCATGCTCATCTGGGAACTCGTCTTGTATCGCGCCGACTGGCCTGATGGCCGGCTGCTGGGGCGGCGGCGGAGGAGGCGGCCCAGCAGTAGGGGGAGGGAGCAGGCCGTCCCCGTTGGCGATTCTGGTCAGCCAGTGGCATTTCCTGGTGGTGTGGTTTGACGGCTTCGCACCGCTGTGAAACTTGCAGGGACCATCTAGAGTCTGCTCGTCGGAGAAAGCCGGCAGCCAGTTGGACTTGCCGCCCTTCTGCCGCTTCGCCGGAGGCAGTCCCTCCAACTGTTGGTCCTCTGCTGTTGCCACTTGCCGACTGCTGGAAGTCGGCTGCGGGGCTTTGCGCTTCTGGTCATTCTGCTGTTGTCGCCGACTGGTGTCTCCAGCCGTAGTTCTTGGAGCCTGAGGGGCGACTTTGCCAGTTGTGCTGACCCGAATCTCCGCCTTCATGGAGGAGTCGGCCGTGGTCTACTTGTCCGCTGTGATCAGCAGCTCATCGAGGGTCTCCGGCTCGTCGCAGAGGAGCTTGTGCTTGAGGAGGGTGCCTTCTTTGCACCCGGAAGTAAAGTACTCGATGGCCTGCACCTCGTGCACGCCCTCGCAGGAGTTCCGGAGTTCGCCCCAGCGCGTGAGGTAGTCGCGAGTAGACTCATCAGGGCCTTACACGCACAAGGAGAGCTGGTGTGGCTTGGGAGGTCGCTTGTACATGCTCGTGAAGTTGCGGACGAAAGCCTCGGTGAAGTCGACCCAGCTGCTGATGCTGCGCGGCTTCAGACTGTTCAACCACGTCCGGGTCGAGCCCTAGAGCATGAGCAGGACATATCTTACAGCAACACGCTTGTTGCCGTTCGCTATGTTGACGGTTGTGGAGTAGTCGATCAGCCAATCTTCTGGCTTCACGGTGCCCGTATATTTGGGCGTGTCTCGGGGGAGCGTGAACCCATTGGGGAAGGGCTCATCTCGGATTTGGGGTCCAAAGCAGGGGGGACCCAACTCGTCTTCTTCTTCCAGTGCTAGGGATCAGTGGAGTCGGTCGATCCGGTGGCGGGCGTCGTTCTCTCCGACTCCCTCTCGGCGGCCAAGGCGGTCGCCGAGAGTCGGATGTTCCACGGGCGGCGGGGAGACTCGCCTTTCTCTGCGAGGAGGGGGAGGAAGGTAGTCGTCCCGCCATTCCACCGCTTTGGGGCGGCCGTCTTGGTAGCGCTCGATGGTGATGTGAGTCTGACTGTGGCTGACAGCCGGCTCCTTGTTGTTCTTCCCACGGGCCTCGCCAGTCGGCGTCCGAGACGTCGCACCTTGGTCTCGGCGAGGCGGTGGGTCGTCGTTTTGGCGCTGTGGCGCCTCGGTGCGGCAGCCGGCATCATTCTGCGCGGCAGCTGCGTCGAGGAGCTGCTGAACTCGCTCCGTCATTATGCGGCGCTCTTCGCCTTCGAAGTTGTCGAGCTCGTCTGCCGCCACCTGGGCGGCACGGATATTCTCTGCGGGTGTGGCATACACAGGGCGATCAGCCCCGAAGAGGTTGGTGATTGCCGCGCCGCGCTGTCGGACCGCACCTAGGCGGCTAGGCCCGGTTGGAGCCGGCGAGCCGCCTACGGCGCTATCCATCTCGCGTTGGTAAGCTTCTGACAAGCGCCTCATGCTTGCCAGCTTCTTCGCACCCTCGACGAGCTGAAGGCGGAGCGCCTCCAGCATCCCGGCGTCAGTGTCTTCCGGAATCGGCGCTGCAAGGTCTCGCAGGGCCGCGTCAAACGGGTCGTGCGCTCCTTCGCCGGAGCGCTCGCCGTGGTCGAGGACGAGGACCTCAGTGACGGTGCTTCCGCCGCTCCCCACGTATGAGAGCGGCTCATCGTAGACCACCACGTTGGTGGGGAACGCGTCGAGCGACGCGGTGTCGGAGTCGACCAGCATCTGGTAGGTGGATCCTATGGACTCCAGGTCCGCGGCAGGCTCGCTGACGACGTGGAGTTGGTCGAGGAGGCCTGCAAGGAGGCTCTTGGGGCCACTCGTGCCTGCGTCGGGCGCAGGCTCATCAGAGAGGCAAGCCTCGCCGACAAGATCGGCGAGGCAGCTGGCTGCACAGGCGATCTCAGCACCGTGCAGCGCGTCAACACAGACGCCATCCGGCGTGCCGGGCTGGCTGTGCTCGCCGAGGAAGAACAGGGTTCCCATCTAGAGCAGGTCTCCGGACGACGGTGCACCTCGACCCATGGTGGGCGCCAAATGTCGGGGGTTGGATACGACATATGCCAAAGGATGGCTTATCATGGTGGGAGCGAGTAGAACATCGCCGGTGCCTGGAAGTGGGATGAGGCGAAGACATGCACGCCGGCGGAACTTACCCAACTTCAGGGCTCTCCTAGGAGATAATACCCCTACTGCTGCTCTGCGGGGTCTCCGCATGATCACTAGAGAAAAGTGACTACAATGGTGCTCCTGGAGCTGTTTCGGGAGGCAGGAGAGGGCAAGGCTAGCTCTCTCCTCCCTGTGCTATCCGGTCTATCTCTCTCTAGGTCCGAACCCTTTGCATGGATGCCCCGGGGGGTTTATATAGGCCTACCCCCCGGGGGTACAATAGTAATCCGGCTGGGTGCGGGTCCCAGCCATCTGTCTCTCAGGCCGCCGTCCTTTCTGCCGGCTTCTGGGGCCCGCCGACTGGCGGGTCCCGCGGACAAGCTTGATACTGTAGCGGCACTCCTGATGACGCAGGCTTGGTCATTGGGTCATGGCAACAGTGTCGCCGTCTATCGGGCGATCACTGTCGCCATTCCCCATTCTATCTGGTTAATGGCTCGTGGGGCCCTGGGGAGGAGTCGGCCGCCTTCGGCCCACCCACTGACAGGCGGCCCCGCCACCTTCGGGTCGTACAGGCCGGCGTCGTGGGTACAGTGTACTGCGCACTATGGTTCAGGTCAGGGCAGGCATGGCAACAGTGTCGCACCTCGCCGGAGATCTTCCAGCGATACGGCTCACTGTAGCCATGCCGGCCCTTCGCAAGCAGGGGGAACAGCCATGCCTTGACCGTACCCCACATCGTACTTCGAGATGAGGGAGGAGTCTGGCGCCGACTCTCCATAGTCGGCCTCTCAGGAGGTCGCCAGCTTGGAGTCGGCTTATGTTGGAGTCGTCGTCTGGGACTCGGCTTGTCTTGGAGTCGCCATCTGGGACTTGGCATATTTTGGAGTCGCTCCTGGGACTCGGCCTGAGGGGCGCGGCCTGCCCCGATGTCTTGAAAGGTCCTGGGGCTCGGGTTAGCCTACCCGTGGCCCGTTACTCCGACAAGTACAACATATGTTCTATGTCCTAAGACCTGAACTGATGCATGTACTCGGGATGGTGACAGACTTGCTTTGGGCCCACCAAACGCTACTCCGTGACTGGGTAGTTATAAAGGTAGGTTTCGGGTTTGTCCAGTCCCATGCTGTGAGAAATGGTCGAGCAAGATGGGATTTGCCCCTCCGATTAGGACAGATATACTCTGGGCCCCTCGTGTGATCTGACCAGGATAAGCATGGCCATGCGACTAGGATTATGAGATAATCCGGATAGTGGTTGGAATCACTGGAACGAGAAAGAGGTCGGGCTAGCACAAGGATGACAATCTCGCCTTGAGCCCGACAACATATATCGTGAGGCAAAGGGAACAGAAGTGTGACACATTGTATAGGTTCGCCTAACCAACTTCATAGTCTGCTTGGTGTTCGGCATGCCTTACTAGAGGCCGCTACTAACTATGTAGTTCGGAGGTCATCCGTACTGCGACCAAGCCGACTTGAACCTAAGGGGTCGCGCGCTTAAGGGAAGGAACCTACGAGGTCGGATCCGAAGACACTGGTCGGATGTGATCCAAACTGTATTCGGATTATGGCCGAGTAGACTTGTGGGCTTTAGGGTCCGTGCGAGGCCCAAGTGTTGAGCCTGCGACGGACGCCTATATAAAGTGGAGGTGCGGCACACTCAATAGGTTGATCACTTTGGCGCCGTCATTAGTGCTTTGCATTTGTTGCAACTAGCCACCTCCACTAGCCGCCGGTTGTGTGTTCAGACCTAGCAGTCCGCCGCATTATGTTCCTCCTGCACGCGCGGATACTGTTAGAGGCGGTGCACTTGCGCCGCTCTGGCGAACCTGTTCGCGGGATCTGATTGACTACGTGGGAGACCGGCAAGGAGGAGACGACTCCGGGGACGCGCTGCCTCAACTCTACTTCCGCTGCACGGCACTGCGCGTCTAGTGGTAACGAATATGTGATCCATCTCCCATAGCATGTTCCTGTTGTTCTGCGCGTAGGAATTTAAATTTTCAGTCGACGCACCCTACCGTAGAACCCAACATTGTCTTCACCATGGCCCAAGCTTCTCTCGCACCTTGCCGGCAAGCTGATATCTTCCATAATCGGAACCGTCGCCGTGCTCCTTTGAGCATATCTACAAGTTCGCTCTTGCCTTCTGGCATGGAAGCGGATGGCCACAAGGCATGGGCAATACCCTGCATCACCTATCGAGCTCGTTCGTGCAGTTGTGAAAGATCTTGCAGCATATCGCCTGCGGAACCGGGCATCTCCTCTTCAGGACGACCCGTCACCATACCTGCAGACATAGCTCTGTCAATACACTTCCTCGCTGAACTCTACTACAGTTCATTCAAGCACTTACTATAAATGCCGCGTCGAAGCCTCCGGTTCTCCTTCACGGAGTCCGCGAGCTGAGCCCGAACATATTTAAATTCGACGCTCAGTCGGATATTAGCATCTTGCAGCTTATTCTTCTCCTGAATAGACTGCGTCTGCACGCGTTGGCCCGCCTTCAGCTGACTTCGCAGATGCAGCTCATTATCTCCCACAGTCTTCGGATTTCCTCCGGGATTGTCTGCCGAAATCTTTCGTCAGATTTATAAACCATGCCGAACAAACAAACTGGTAGAAGGAAATTATTACCAGAAGAAGCCTTTTTGGATTCCTCTTGCTCGGCTACATTGGCCTTCATTTGGGCCTTACATTCCTCCAGCTCTTGAGACAACTAGGCATTCTTCTCTATAAGAACCTATGCATTTAATGATCCTTAAATCAGTTGTGCCAACTGCTTCAAGTCTCAGGGGCTACTACTACTACACATACTTATTAAATTCTCTTACCCGTATATCCTTCACATACTGGTCCGTTGTTCTGGCAAGTCCATCTTGAGCAACGCAGATATATGCTTGTCCGGATTTGAAGGCATAAAACGCCTCTTCGGAAAAAATACCCCCGCAAAGTACGGCTCGCCGGCACCGGTGGTTCATGGCACTCTCCACCTTAGAATTTGTGGCGGAAAGCCTATCCATCTTCTCCGCGGGAGGACAGTTCGGCGCTGTCCCCACATCAGCCTCCGCCCGTGAATCCGGCTACTGGAGGCGTGGCCGGTAGGGTCCCCGGATATAGTCCGACGTTTCCGGCCAGGACATAATTAAAGCCATCACGTCTCGATAAAAGACCAAATAACCATGGGGAAAGTTTAATGAATACTGATACGTCCATTTTGCATCATGCTTTTATATCAATATTTATTGCATTATGGGTTGTTATTACACATTATATCTCAATACTTATGGCTATTCTCTCTTACTTTACAAGGTTTACCATCAAGAGGGGGAATGCCGGCAGCTGGAATTCTGGCTGGAAAAGGAGCAAAGGTTGGAAACCTATTCTGCTAAACTCCAAAAGTCCTGAAACTCCACGAAACAACTTTTTGGATTTATTAAGAATTCATGAGCAAAAGAAATAGGCCAGGGGGCCCACACCCTGTCCAGGAGACAGGGGGCGCCCCCCCCCCTATAGGGCGGGGCCCCCTATCTCCTGGGCCCCCTGGTGGGCCTCCGGCGTCCATCTTCTGCTATATTATCACTTCTACCCTGGAAAAAATGGTGGGAAAGCTTACGGGACGAAACTCCGCCGCCATGAGGCAGAACCATGGTGGAATCAATCTAGGCCTCTAGCGGAGTTGTTCTGCCGGGGACACTTCCCTCCGGGAGGGGGAAATCATCACCAATGTCATCACCAACGATCCTCTCATCGGGAGGGGGTCAATCTCCATCAACTCTTCACCAGCACCATCTCCTCTCAAAACTTTAGTTCATCTCTTGTATCCAATCTTGTATCAAAACCACAAATTGGTACCTGTGGGTTGCTAGTAGTGTTGATTACTCCTTGTAGTTGATGCTAATTGGTTTACTTGGTGGAAGATCATATGTTCAGATCCTTTATGCATATTATTACTCCTCTGATTATGAACATGAATATGCTTTGTGAGTAGTTATGTTTGTTCCTGAGGACATGGGTGAAGTCTTGCTATTAGTAGTCATGTGAATTTGGTATTCGTTCGATATTTTGTTGAGATGTATGTTGTCTTTTCCTCTAGTGGTGTTATGTGAACGTCGACTACATGACACTTCACCATTATTTGGGCCTAGAGGAAGTCATAGGTAAGTAATAAGTAGATGATGGGTTGCTAGAGTGACAGAAGCTTAAACCCTAGTTTATGCGTTGCTTCGTTAGGGGTTCATATGGACCCATATGTTTAATGTTGTGGTTAGGTTTACCTTAATACTCCTTTTTGTAGTTGCGGATGCTTGGAATAGGGGTTAATCATAAGTGGGATGCTTGTCCAAGTTAGGGCAGTACCCAAGTGCCGGTCCACCCACATATCAAATTATCAACGTACCGAACACGAATCTTATGAACGTGATGAAAACTAGCTTGACGATAATTCCCAATGTGTCCTCGGAAGCTTCTTCTTCATTATTAGAATTTGTCCAGGCTTATCCTTTGCTACATAAAGGATTGGGCCACCTTGCTGCACTTTATTTACTTTATTTACTTTTTGCTCATTACTATTTATCTTATCACAAAATTATCTGTTACCTACAATTTCAGTGCTTGCAGAGAAAACCTTACTTAAAACCGCTTAGCATTTCCTTCTGCTCCTCGTTGGGTTCGACACTCTTACTTATCGAAAGGACTACGATAAATCCCCTACACTTGTGGGTCATCAAGACTCTTTTCTGGCGCCGTTGCCGGGGAGTGTAGCGCTTTTGGTGAGTGGAACTTGGTAAGGAAACATTTATATAGTGTGCTGAAATTTTCTGTTAATTGTCACTATGGAAACTAATCCTTTGAGGGGATTGTTTGGGCTATCTTCACCCCAACCAGAAGAGCAAAGAGATGCTCCTCAACCTACTGAACCTTATGAAAATATTCACTTTGAGATTCCTTCGGGTATGATAGAAAAACTTCTAGCTAATCCTTTTGCAGGAGACAGAACATTGCATCCCGACTTACACCTTATCTTTGTGGATGAAGTTTGTGGATTATTTAAGCTTGCAGGTATCCCCGACGATGTTGTCAAAAGGAAGTTCTTCCCTTTATCTTTGAAGGGAGATGCAATGACATGGTATAGGCTATGTGATGATACGAGATTTTCGAATTATAAGCGACTAAAGTTGGAATTTCACCAGAAGTTCTATCCTATGCATCTTGTTCATCATGATCGTAATTACATATATAATTTCTGGCCTCGTGAAGGAGAAAGCATAGCTCAAGCTTGGGGAGGCTTAAGTCAATGTTATATTCATGCCCCAATCATGAGCTCTCTCGGGAAATGATTATTCAGAATTTTTATGCTCGGCTTTCTCTTGATAATCGCAACCTGCTCGATACTTCCTATGCTGGTTCCTATATGCTGAAGACTATTGATTTCAAATGAGACTTATTGGAAAGAATTAAATGCAACTCTGAAGATTGCGGTTCCAACGATGGTAAGGAGTCAGGTATGACACCTAAGTTCGATTGTGTTAAATCTTTTATGGATACCGATGCTTTCCGTGAATTTAGCTCTAAGTATGGACTTGACTCTGAGATAGTAGCTACTTTTTGTGAAACTTTTGCTACTCACGTTGATCTCCCTAAAGAGAAGTGGTTTAAATATAATCCTCCTGTTGAAGTGAAAGTAGTTGCACCTATTACAGTCGAAGAAAAGACTATTACATATAGTGATCCTATTATTCCTACTGATTATGTCGAAAAACCTCCTTTTCCTATTAGGATAAAAGATCATGTTAAAGCTTCAACCGTTGTTCGTAAGAGTAATACTAGGACCTATACACCTCCTGAGAAAATTAATGTTGAACCTGGTATTGCTATGATTAAAGATCTCTTAGATGAGGACTTAGATGGGCATGTTATCTCTCTCTTGGGTGAAACTGCTAATATTGCTAGACCCGATACTAAGACACGTAGACCTGTTGTAGGCATGCCTGTTATTTCTGTTAAAATAGGAGATCATTGTTATCATGGCTTATGTGATATGGGTGCTAGTGCTAATGCGATACCTTATGATCTTTATAAAGAAATTATGCACGATATTGCACCTGTTGAATTAGAAGACATTGATGTTACTATTAAGCTTGCTAATAGGGACACCATTAAACCTATTGGGATTGTTAGAGATGTTGAAGTCTTGTGTGGGAAGATTAAATACCCTGTTGATTCTCTTGTTCTTGGTTCCCCACAAGATGATTTTTGTCCCATTATTTTTGGTAGACCCTTCTTGAATACTACTAGTGCTAAGATTAATTGTGAAAAGAATATTGTCACTGTTGGCATAGATGGTATGTCTCATGAGTTTAATTTCGCTAAGTTTAGTAGACAACCTCGTGAAAGGGAACCACCTAGTAAGGATGAAATTATTGGTCTTGCTTCCATTGTTGTTCCTCCAACTGATCCGTTAGAACAATATTTGTTAGACCATGAAAATGATATGTTTATGAAGGAAAGGGAAGAAATAGATGAAGTGTTCCTTAAACAAGAACCTATGCTAAAACATAACCTTCTCGTTGAAATTCTTGGGGATCCCCCTCCACCCAAGGGTGATCCCGTGTTTGAACTCAAACCCTTACCTGATAATCTCAAGTATGTTTATCTTGATGAAAAAGAAATATATCCTGTTATTATTAGTTCTAACCTTTCAGAGAAAGAAGAAGAAAGATTATTGAAAACTCTGAAGAAGCACCGAGCTGCTCTTGGATATACTCTGGACGATCTTAAGGGCATTAGTCCCACATTATGTCAACACAAAATTTTAGTGGAGAAAGATGCCAAACCAGTTAGAGATCCTCGACGATTAAATCCCAAAATGAAGGAAGTGGTAAGAAAGGAGATTCTAAAGCTCCTTGAGGCAGGTATTATTTATCCCTTTGCTGATAGTGAATGGGTAAGCCCTGTCCATTGTGTCCCTAATGATAAAGATGAATTGATCCCGTAAAGAATTATTACAGGCTATAGGATGGTAATTGATTTCTGTAAGTTAAATAAAGCTACTAAGAAAGATCATTACCCTTTACCTTTTATTGATCAAATGCTAGAAAGGCTATCCAAACACACACATTTTTGCTTTCTAGATGGTTATTCTGGTTTCTCTCAAATACCTGTGTCCGCGAAGGATCAATCTAAAACTACTTTTACTTGCCCTTTTGGTACTTTTGCTTATAGACGTATGCCTTTTGGTTTATGTAATGCACCTGCTACCTTTCAAAGATGCATGATGGCTATATTTTCTGATTTTTGTGAAAAGATTTGAGAGGTATTCACGGATGACTTCTCCATCTATGGATCCTCTTTTGATGAGTTTTGCAGAGATGCGAAGACACTAGTATCGTCTTGAATTGGGAAAAGTGTCACTTTATGGTTAAGGAAGGCATTGTCTTGGGGCACAAGATCTCCGAGAGAGGTATTGAAGTTGATAAAGCCAAAGTTAATGCTATTGAAAAGATGCCATGTGCCAAGGACATAAAAGGTATAAGAAGTTTCATTGGTCATGTCGGCTTTTATAGGAGGTTCATTAAGGACTTTTCTAAAATCTCTAGGCCTCTGACTAATTTATTGCAAAAAGATATCCCTTTTGTATTGATGATGATTGTGTAGAAGCATTTGAAACACTTAAGAAATCCTTGATCACTGCACCTATTGTTCAGCCACCTGATTGGAATTTACCTTTTGAAATTATGTGCGATGCTAGTGATTATGCTGTAGGTGTTGTTTTAGGGCAAAGAGTCGATAAGAAATTGAATGTTATCCAGTATGCTAGTAAGACTCTTGATACTGCCCAGAGAAATTATGCTACTACTGAAAAAGAGTTCTTAGCAGTTGTGTTTGCATGTGATAAGTTTAGACCTTATATTGTTGACTCCAACGTTAATATTCACATTGATCATGCTGCTATTAAATATCTTATGGAAAGAAAAGATGCTCAGCCTAGACTCATTAGATGGGTTCTCTTGCTCCAATAATTTGACTTGCATATTATTGATAGAAAGGGAGCTGAGAACCCCGTTGCAGACAACTTGTCTAGGTTAGAGAATGTCCTTGATGACCCACTGCCTATTAATGATAGTTTTCCTGATGAACAATTAGCGGTTGTCAATTCTTCTCGTACTACTCCTTGGTATGTTGATTATGCTAATTACATTGTTGCTAAATATATACCGCCTAGTTTCACATACCAGCAAAAGAAAAAGTTCTTTTATGATTTAAGACATTACTTCTGGGATGATCCACACCTTTATAAAGAAGGAGTAGATGGTATTATTAGACGTTGTGTGCCTGAGAATGAATAGGAACAGATTCTACGCAAGTGTCACTCTGAATCCTATGGAGGACACCACGCTGGAGATAGAACTGCACACAAGGTACTACAATCTGGTTTTTATTGGCCTACTCTCTTCAAAGATGCCCGTAAGTTTGTCTTATCTTGTGATGAATGTCAAAGAATAGGTAACATTAGTAGACGTCAAGAAATGCCTATGAATTATTCTCTTGTTATTGAACCGTTTGATGTTTGGGGCGTTGATTATATGGGACCTTTTCCTGCCTCCAATTGTTATACACATATTTTAGTTGCTGTTGATTACGTTACTAAGTGGGTAGAAGCTATTCCAACTAGTAGTGCTGATCATAACACTTCTATTAAAATGCTTAAAGAAGTTATTTTTCCGAGGTTTGGAGTCCCTAGATATCTTATGACTGATGGTGGTTCACACTTTATTCATGGTGCTTTCCGTAAGATGCTTGCTAAGTATGATGTCAATCATAGAATCGCATCTCCTTATCACCCGCAGTCTAGTGGTCAAGTAGAGTTAAGCAATAGAGAGCTCAAATTAATTTTATAAAAGACTGTGAATAGATCTAGAAAGAATTGGTCCAAAAAACTTGATGATGCATTATGGGACTATAGAACTGCATACAAAAATCCTATGGGTATGTCTCCATATAAGATGGTTTATGGAAAAGCATGTCATTTACCTCTTGAACTTGAACATAAAGCATATTGGGCTATTAAAGAGCTCAATTATGAATTCAAACTTGCCAGCGAGAAGAGGTTGTTTGATATTAGCTCACTTCATGAATGGAGAACTCAAGCATATGAGAATGCCAAGCTTTTCAAAGAAAAAGTCAAACGCTGGCATGATAAGAGGATACAAAAGGGTGAGTTTAGCGTAGGAGATTATGTGTTATTATTCAACTCTCGTTTAAGATTTTTTGCAGGAAAACTTCGCTCAAAATGGGAAGGTCCCTACGTTGTCGAGGAGGTCTATCATTCTTGTGCTATAAAAATCAACAACTTTGAAGGCACAAACCCAAGGGTGGTTAAAGGTCAAAGACTTAAGCACTATATTTCAGGTAATCCTATCAATGTTGAAACTAATATTATTGAAACCATAATCCCCGAGAAATACATAAGAGACACTTTCCAGAATGTTCCAGACTCCAAAAAGGCATAGGTACATGGTACGGTAAGTAAACCGACTCCAAAACAACTCTAATGGCAATTTTTATCAGTTTTGGATTATTTAAGAATTTTAGGAAGAAAGAAGTAGTCAGAAAGGGACACGAGGCTCCCACGAGAGAGGAGCCCCCCCCCTGTAGGGCATGCCCCCTGTCTTGTGGGCACCTAGTGTGCCTCCCGGACTCTGTTTTCTTGTATGTTGTGTTTTGGTCGGTAAAAATTCATTATATATACTCCCGAAGGTTTTGACCACCGTATCACGCAAATATCCTCTGTTTTCATTTCGAGCTGTTTCTGTTTCAGATCTAGAGCATCATGTCGTCTCCAAGCGCTCCCAAGGACAAGTTTTTCGAGACGGTTATCAACCCCTATCTCGCGGAGGTGCTGCATCACCCTCAAACCATTGAGATGTGTGAGGGGGTGCTGCACATCCGCGATGTGGAGGGACCAAGGCGTACCGGAAGCATGGAGACAAAGCTCGAAGCCATGGAGCAAGAAGTTTTCAAGTGTCAAGGGATGGTGGAGCGTGGACTCAACGCCAACCAGATGATGATCACGGAGTTCACCAACAACCACAAGCTGGATGCCAAAGTCACTGGGGAGACCATCTTCAAGCTTCAAGAGAAAATCGAGCACCTCCAAGCCCAGATTTATGACATGCAAAACCAGAACTGTGAGTATGAATATAGATTCAAGCGAATCAGTTTGGCTGCAGATTTAAGGATACCGGAGACTCGATCATCCTTTTATGATGGAGAGCCTATACCTTGGAAGACGGACAACAAGCCTACATCATCAACAACTCCCACTTCACCACCTCCGAAGAAATAATCGCATGGGTATGGGCACTCCCCTTGGGAACTGCCAAGCTTCAGGGAGGTGCCCCGGTATCGTATCACCATCACACTCCTATCTTTACCGCTTTATTTAGTTCAATGCTTTTAGTAGTATCTTGATCTAGTAGATTGAAGTTGTGATATCAAGTAGTTTTGAGTTTTGCATTCTGATCTCTTTATGTAAGTGAGTTCGTGTGCTATCTATAATAAAGATTAGTGTTGAGTCAAGGGCTTTGCTTTGTTGCTATGATCTTGAGAAAGTAGAAAGAACAAAAGAGTTCATATTGATCTTATGGATAGTGATATATTCACACATAGAAAGTATGAGGCATAAAAATTGTTGAGGGTTGGTGAACGTAGCCTTGCTCATCGTTGCAATTAATAGGAAGTGATAAGGAAAGAGGGGTTCACATATAAATATATTATCTTGGACATCTTTTATGATTGTGAAGCACTCAATAAGTATGACATGCTAAAAGAGTTGATGTTGGACAAGGAAGACAATGTAATAGTTTATGTTTTCCGACATCTCAGTTAAAGTATATTGTCATTGACCTTCCAAACATGTTGAGCTTGCCTTTCCCCCTCTTGCTAGGCAAATTCCTTGCATCAAGTAGAGATACTACTGTGCTCCCAAATATCCTCAAACCCAGTTTTGCCATGAGAGTCCACCATACCTACCTATGGATTGAGTAAGATCCTTCAAGTAAGTTGTCATCGGTGCAAGCAATAAAAATTGCTCTCTAAATATGTATGACTTATTAGTGCAAAGAAAATAAGCTTTGTATGAAGTTGTTGTGGAAGTAATAAAAGCGACGGATGCATAATAAAGGTCCACATACAAGGGGCAATATAAAGTGACGTTCTTTTGTATTAAGATTTTGTGCATCAACCCTAAACGCGCATGACAACCTATGCTTCCCTCTGCGAAGGGCCTATCTTTTACTTTATGTTTCTACTTTATGCTTGAGTCAAGGTGATCCTCACCTTTCCCATTTTTCATTTTATCCTTTGGCAAGCTCCTCATGTTTGAAAGATCATGATACATATATCCAATTGGATGTAAGTTGGCATAGGCTATTATTGTTGACATCACCTAAAGGTGAATACGTTGGGAGGCAACACAATAAGCCCCTATCTTTCTCAGTGTCCGGCTGATACTCTATAACCAAAAGTATTGCGTGAGTGTTAGCAATTATGGGAGACTACGAGATAGTTGTGTATGTGAGCTTGTTGAAAAGCTCTATTATTGACTCTTCCTAATGTTACGATAAATTGCAATTCCTTCAATGACTGAGATTATAGTTTTGTTAGTTCCCAATGAAGTTTATGAACCATACTTGACATTGTGAATTGCTTATTACTTGAGCATAGGAAATCATATGACAAAATCTATATATGTTATTGTTATTAGAATGATCATGATGCCCTCGTGTCCGTATTTTATTTTTATCGACACCTTATCTCTAAACATGTGGACATATTTTTTTGATTTCGGCTTTCGCTTGAGAACAAGCGAGGTCTAAGCTTGGGGGAGTTGATACGTCCATTTTGCATCATGCTTTTATATCCATATTTATTGCATTATGGGCTGTTATTACACATTATATATCAATACTTATGGCTATTCTCTCTTATTTTACAAGGTTTCCATGAAGAGGGGGAATGCCGGCAGCTGGAATTCTGGCTGGAAAAGGAGCAAACATTGCAAACCTATTCTACACAACTCCAAAAGTCCTGAAACTCCATGAAAGAACTTTTTGGATTTATTAAGAATTTATGAGCGAAAGAAATAGGCCAGGGGGCCCACACCCTGTCCAGGAGACAGGGGCGCCCCCCCTGTAGGGCGCGGCCCCCTATCTCCTGGGCCCCCTGGTGGGCCTCCAGCGTCCATCTTCTGCATATCATCACTTCTACCCTGGAAAAAAATGGTGGGCAAGCTTACGGGATGAAACTCCGCCACCACGAGGCGGAACCTTGGCGGAATCAATCTAGGGCTCTGGCGGAGCTGTTCTGCCGGGGACACTTCCCTTCGGGAGGGGGAAATCATCACCAACGATCCTCTCATCTGGAGGGGGTCAATCTCCATTAACATCTTCACCAGCACCATCTCCTCTCAAAACCCTAGTTCATCTCTTGTATCCAATCTTATATCAAAACCACAAATTGGTACCTGTGGGTTGCTAGTAGTGTTGATTACTCCTTGTAGTTGATGCTAATTGGTTTACTTGGTGGAAGATCATATGTTCAGATCATTTATGCATATTATTACTCCTCTGATTATGAACATGAATATGCTCTATGAGTAGTTACGTTTGTTCCTGAGGACATGGGTGAAGTCTTGCTATTAGTAGTCATGTGAATTTGGTATTCGTTTGATATTTTGATGAGATGTATGTTGTCTTTTCCTCTAGTGGTGTTATGTGAACGTCGACTACATGAAACTTCACAGTTATTTGGGCCTAGAGGAAGGCATAGGGAAGTAATAAGTAGATGATGGGTTGCTAGAGTGACAGAAGCTTAAACCCTAGTTTATGCGTTGCTTCGTTAGGGGTTCAATCGGACCCATATGTTTAATGTTGTGGTTAGGTTTACCTTAATACTCCTTTTTGTAGTTGCGGATGCTTGCAATAGGGGTTAATCATAAGTGGGATACTTGTCGAAGTTAGGGCAGTACCCAAGTGCCGGTCCACCCACATATCAAATTATCAAAGTACCGAACACGAATCTTATGAACGTGATGAAAACTAGCTTGACGATAATTCCCAATGTGTCCTCGGGAGCTTCTTCTTCATTATTAGAATTTGTCCAGGCTTATCCTTTGCTACATAAAGGATTGGGCCACCTTGCTGCACTTTATTTACTTTATTTACTTTTTGCTCGTTACTATTTATCCTATCACAAAATTATCTGTTACCTACAATTTCAGTGCTTGCAGAGAAAACCTTACTGAAAACCGCTTATCATTTCCTTCTGCTCCTCGTTGGGTTCGACACTCTTACTTATCGAAAGGACTACGATAGATCCCCTACACTTGTGGGTCATCAAATACCTCTGCGCATGTGTCTCGCTCCTCACTGCCTTCCTTTTAAGCCTACCTTGTCTAGGCGCCTCTTGCTGAGAGGCCCCCGCGGGTTCTGCACGGTGTCCCGACTGCCATTTCTATAGAAATACGGCATGTGAGCATAAGGTACGGCAAAACGAAGGAATTCTTTCAGAATGTTGGAACCTCGACATTACTTACGTGCGACACAGGAAGCAGCCCGGGATAATCCGTGATAATGGCCACTAAAGAGCCGCCACTGCTTGCCTAGTAGAAAGTCTCGTTGACGAATTCCACAGATATATCCGGATCTTCTTCAAGTCCGGGGTCGAGAGCCCGGCCAGGATCTTCTGGCTGCGGAGAGGGATTTTTGAACTCTTTCACGGCCTTCCTTAGTTCCTGTTTTGGAGCGGCAAGGTAAATAATTGTGACAAAGAAGGTAAGAATGGATAGAGTCGAGTAGAGGATGACAAGTTACCCAGCTTCCAGGGTTATACATGGAAAATCCATACCACGGTTTAATGCGGAGGAACTCCTCTTCTTCTCCTTTGTACAATTCAGACAATATCCTCGCCAAAGATGTGGCGGAGTCCGGACCTTTGCGACCGCAGCGGGAAGCATCGTCTTCTCCATTAAAGTGCCACATGGGTTTCCCCCTATATTGAAGTGGCTGCACTCCCCTTATTACGCATATTGACATAACTTCGATTATTGTCAATCCTGATTTGGCCAGGGTTTGTATCCGGCTCATCAGATAGAGGACTTCCCTGTTATCTTCCTCCTGGGGACTCTGAGGGCGCTAGCTTTGGCGTTTCTTCAGTGGAGTATTGGTAAACTCAGGGAGGCCCGTCCGGACTGGGTCCGGAAGGGGAATGTCATCAACATAAAACCACTCCGAGGGCCAGTCTTCGGACGCCTTCTTTGGAGTACCGGGCAGGTATCCAGTCTGGGCGATGCGCCATATTTTAGCTCTGCCCACTTGATATATGGATCCCTCCTGGTTGCGGGGGACGAGGCAAAATAACCTCTTCCATAACTCGGAATGAGCTTCATAGCCCAGGAATAGCTCGCAGAGGGGCACATAACCTGCGATGTGCAGTATGGAGGCGGGGGTAAGATTATGCAACTGGAGGCCGTAGAACTCTAGGAGCCCGCGGAGGAATGGGTGGATTGGAAACCCGACGCCTCTTAGCAGATATGGGAGAAGGCATACCCGCTCCCCCCGAGAGAGGTTGGGGAATCTCTCCGCTTGCTCCCCACCATTATAGGTGGCTAGTCCGGATCAGACAGGGACCATGTATGCGGGTGGGAGGAACCCTTTGGTCTGCAGCTCTACTAGGCCCTAGCGACGAGCAGGGCTGCGGCGACCGGTCATGATGGGATGGCCTCTTTTGGACGCGCTCTGCGGAATGCTTGCTTGGGGGAAGATGGTGTGATCTGGATCTGAAGATCCCCGTCTCTTCAAATAGACGGCTTGCCTACGGGATTAGGGTGGCGGATGAAAAAATGCCCCGGCCTCTCGTCTTCGCTCAACACGTGGGGATGGCCATTATTGAAGCACAGAAGCCGAGGAGTACAACCTTACTGGGAGGCCGGACACTGTTCGCTATGACCGGTGCTCTAGATTTGGAGATGAACCCGCCTTGCAATGTCGGAGACAATCTACGCGCCGGACTCATCGTCATTGAAGCCTGGTTCGGGAGCTACTGAGGGAGTCCTGGATAAGGGGGTATCCGGACAGCCGGACTATATACTTTGGCCGGATTGTTGGACTATGAAGATACAAGATTAAAGACTTCGTCCGGTGTCCGGATGGGACTCTCCTTGGCGTGGAAGGAAAGCTTGGCGATTTGGATGTAGATCTCCTTCTCTGTAAACCGACTCTGTGTAACCCTAGCCCCCTCCGGTGTCTATATAAACTGGATGTTGGGGAACATTGCATTAAATAAAAAATTTCCTACATTCACCAAGATCAATCTATGAGTTCATCTAGCAACGAGAGAGAGATGCATCTACATACCCTTGTAGATCGCGTGTGGAAGCGTTCAAGAGAACGGGGTTGAGGGAGTCGTTCTCGTCGTGATCCAAATCACCGGAGATCCTAGCGCCTTACGGACGGCACCTCGGCGTTCAACACACTTACGGTCAGCGTGACGTCTCCTCCTTCTTGATCCATCAAGGGGGGAGGATAGGTTGATGAAGATCCAGCAGCACGATGGCGTGGTGGTGGATGCAGCAGGGCTCCGGCAGGGCTTCGCCAAGCGACTACGGGAGGAGGAGGTGTAGCAGGGGAGAGGGAGGCGCCAAGACTTCAGGGTGTGGCTGCCCTCCCTCCCCCCCCCCTTTATATAGGCCCACTGGGGGGCGCCGGCCCTGGAGATTGGATCTCCCAAGGGGGGCGGCGGCCAGGGGGTGGAGTGCCCCCCAAGGCAAGTGGAGGCGCCCCCCCCCCACCCTAGGGTTTCCAACCCTAGCCGCAGGGGGGCCCAAGGGGGGGCGCACCAGCCCACTAGGGGCTGGTTCCCCTCCCACTTCAGCCCACGGGGACCTCCGGGATAGGTGGCCCCACTCGGTGGACCCCCGGGACCCTTCCGGTGGTCCCGGTACAATACCGGTGACCCCCGAAACTCTCCCGATGGCCGAAACTGCACTTCCTATATATAATTCTTTACCTCCAGACCATTCCGGAACTCCTCGTGACGTCCGGGATCTCATACGGGACTCCGAACAACTTTCGGTTTGCTGCATACTCATATTCAAACAACCCTAGTGTCACCGAACCTTAAGTGTGTAGACCCTACGGGTTCGGGAGACATGTAGTCATGACCGAGACGGCTCTCCAGTCAATAACCAACAGCGGGATCTGGATACCCATGTTGGCTCCCACATGCTCCTCGATGATCTCACCGAATGAACCACGATGTCGAGGATTCAAGTAATCCCGTATGCAATTCCCTTTGTCAATCGGTATGTTACTTGCCCGAGATTCGATCGTCGGTATCCCAATACCTCGTTCAATCTCGTTACCGGCAAGTCACTTTACTCGTACCGTAATGCATGATCCTGTGACCAGACACTTGGACACTTTGAGCTCATTATTATGATGCACTACCGAGTGGGCCCAGTGATTCCTCTCCGTAATACGGAGTGACAAATCCCAGTCTCGATCCATGTCAACCCAACAGACACTTTCGGAGATACCCGTAGCATACCTTTATAGTCACCCAGTTACGTTGTGACGTTTGGTACACCCAAAGCACTCCTACAGTATCCGGGAGTTACACGATCTCATGGTCTAAGGAAGAGATACTTGACATTGAAAAAGCTCTAGCAAAACGAACTACACGATCTTGTGCTATGCTTAGGATTGGGTCTTGTCCATCACATCATTCTCCTAACGATGTGATCCCGTTATCAATGACATCCAATGTCCATAGTCAGGAAACCATGACTATCTGTTGATCAACGAGCTAGTCAACTAGAGGCTCACTAGGGACATGTTGTGGTCTAAGTATTCACACGTGTATTACGATTTCCGGATAATACAATTATAGCATGAATAAAAGACAACTATCATGAACAAAGAAATATAATAATAATCCTTTTATTATTGCCTCTAGGGCATATTTCCAACAGTCTCCCACTTGCACTAGAGTTAATATTCTAGTTACATTGTGATGTATCTAACACCCATAGAGTTCTGGTGTTGATCATGTTTTGCTCGCGGAAGAGGTTTAGTCAACGGATCTGCGACATTCAGATCCGTATGTACTTTGCAAGTATCTATGTCTCCACCTTGAACGTTTTCACGGATGGAGTTGAAACGACGCTTGATGTGCCTGGTCTTCTTGTGAAACCTGGGCTCCTTGGCAAGGGCAATAGCTCCAGTGTTGTCACAAAAGAGAGTGATCGGCCCCGACGCATTGGGTATTACTCCTAGGTCGGTGATGAACTCCTTCATCCATATTGCTTCATGCGCTGCCTCTGAGGCTGCCATGTACTCCGCTTCACATGTAGATCCCGCCATGACGCTCTGCTTGCAACTGCACCAGCTTACTGCTCCACGATTCAACATATACACGTATCCGGTTTGTGACTTAGAGTCATCCAGATCTGTGTCGAAGCTAGCGTCGACGTAACCCTTTACGACGAGCTCTTCGTCACCTCCATAAACGAGAAACATGTCATTTGTCCTTTTCAGGTACTTTAGGATATTCTTGACCGCTGTCCAGTGTTCCTTGCCGGGATTACTTTGGTACCTACCTACCAAACTTATGGCAAGGTTTACATCTGGTCTGGTACACAGCATGGCATACATAATAGATCCTATGGCTGAGGCATAGGGAATGACACTCATCTCTTCTTTATCTTCTGCTGTGGTCGGGCATTGAGCTGAGCTCAATCTCACACCTTGTAATACAGGCAAGAACCCTTTCTTGGACTGATCCATGTTGAACTTCTTTAATATCTTATCAAGGTATGTGCTTTGTGAAAGACCTATGAGGCGTCTCGATCTATCCCTATAGATCTTGATGCCTAATATGTAAGCAGCTTCTCCAAGGTCCTTCATTGAAAAACACTTATTCAAGTAGGCCTTAACGCTGTCCAAAAGTTCTATATCATTTCCCATTAAAAGTATGTCATCTACATATAATATGAGAAATGCTACAGAGCTCCCACTCACTTTCTTGTAAACGCAGGCTTCTCCATAAGTCTGCATAAACCCAAACGTTTTGATCATCTCATCAAAGCGAATGTTCCAACTCCGAGATGCTTGCACCAGCCCATAAATGGATCGCTGGAGCTTGCATACTTTGTTAGCATTCTTAGGATCGACAAAACCTTCCAGCTGCATCATATACAGCTCTTCCTTAAGATACTGTTAAGGAATGCCGTTTTGACGTCCATCTACCATATCTCATAATCATAGTATGTGGAAATTGCTAACATGATTCGGACGGACTTCAGCTTCGCTACGGGTGAGAAAGTCTCATCGTAGTCAACCCCTTGAACTTGCTGATAACCCTTAGCGACAAGTCGAGCTTTATAGATGGTAACATTACCATCCGCGTCCGTCTTCTTCTTAAAGATCCATTTGTTTTCTATCGCTCGCCGATCATCGGGCAAGTCAGTCAAAGTCCATACTTTGTTTTCATACATGGATTCTATCTCGGATTGCATGGCTTCTAGCCATTTGTTGGAATCTGGGCCCGCCATCGCTTCTTCATAGTTCGAAGGTTGACCGTTTTCTAACAACATGATTTCCAGGACAGGGTTGCCATACCACTCTGGTGTGGAACGTGTCCTTGTGGACCTACGAATTTCAGTAGCAACTTGATCCGAAGTACCTTTATCATCATCATTAATTTCCTCTCTAGTCGGTGTAGGCACCACAGGAACAATTTCTTGAGCTGCACTACTTTCCGGTTCAAGAGGTAGTACTTCATCGAGTTCTACTTTCCTCCCACTTACTCCTTTCGAGAGAAACTCTTTTTCCAGAAAGGATCCGTTCTTGGCAACAAAGATCTTGCTTTCGGATCTAAGGTAGAAGGTATACCCAATGGTTTCCTTGGGGTATCCTATGAAGACGCATTTTTCCGACTTGGGTTCGAGCTTTTCAGGTTGAAGTTTCTTGACATAAGCATCGCATCCCCAAACTTTTAGAAACGACAGCTTAGGTTTCTTCCCAAACCATAATTCATACGGTGTCGTCTCAATGGATTTAGACGGTGCCCTATTTAAAGTGAATGTAGCTGTCTCTAGAGCGTATCCCCAAAATGATAGCGGTAAATCGGTAAGAGACATCATAGATCGCACCATATCCAATAGAGTGCGGTTACGACGTTCGGACACACCGTTACGCTGAGGTGTTCCAGGCGGCGTGAGTTGTGAAACGATTCCACATTTTCTTAAGTGCGTACTAAATTCGTGACTTAAATATTCTCCTCCACGATCTGATCGTAAGAATTTTATCTTTCGGTCACGTTGATTCTCTACTTCATTCTGAAATTCCTTGAACTTTTCAAAGGTCTCAGACTTGTGTTTCATCAAGTAGACATACCCATATCTACTTAAGTCATCAGTGAGAGTGAGAACATAAGGATATCCTCCGCGAGCCTCAACGCTCATTGGACCACACACATTAGTATGTATGATTTCCAATAAGATGGTTGCTCGCTCCATTGTTCCGGAGAACGGAGTCTTGGTCATTTTGCCCATGAGGCATGGTTCGCATGTGTCAAATGATTCATAATCGAGAGACTCTAAAAGTCCATCAGCATGGAGCTTCTTCATGCGCTTGACACCAATGTGACCAAGGCGGCAGTGCCACAAGTATGTGGGACTATCGTTATCAACTTTACATATTTTGGTATTCACACTATGAATATGTGTAACATTACGTTCGAGATTCATTAAGAATAAACCATTGACCATCGGGGCATGACCATAAAACATATCTCTCAAATAAATAGAACAACCATTATTCTCGGATTTAAATGAGTATCCATCTCGTATTAAACGAGATCCAGATACAATGTTCATGCTCAAACTTCGCACTAAATAACAATTATTGAGGTTCATAACTAATCTCGTGGGTAAATGTAGAGGTAGCATGCCGACGGCGATCACATCGACCTTGGAACCATTCCCGACGCGCATCGTCACCTCGTCCTTCGCCAGTCTCCGCTTATTCCGCAGCTCCTGCTGTGAGTTACAAATGTGAGCAACGGCACCGGTATCAAATACCCAGGAGTTACTACGAGTACTGGTAAGGTACACATCAATTACATGTATATCACATATACCTTTAGTGTTGCCTGCCTTCTTGTCCGCTAAGTATTTGGGGCAGTTCCGCTTCCAGTGACCCTTCCCTTTGCAATAAAAGCACTCAGTCTCAGGCTTGGGTCCATTCTTTGACTTCTTCCCGGCAACTGGCTTACCAGGCGCGGCAACATCTTTGCCATCCTTCTTGAAGTTCTTCTTACCCTTGCCCTTCTTGAACTTAGTGGTTTTATTAACCATCAACACTTGATGTTCTTTCTTGATTTCAACCTCTGCTGACTTTAGCATTGAGAATACTTCAGGAATGGTCTTCACCATCCCCTGCATATTGTAGTTCATCACAAAGCTCTTGTAGCTCGGTGGGAGCGACTGAAGGATTCTGTCAATGACCGCCTCGTCCGGGAGGTTAATGTCCAGCTGGGACAGGCAGTTGTGCAACCCAGACATTTTGAGTATGTGCTCACTGACAGAACTATTTTCCTCCATCTTACAACTATAGAACTTGTCGGAGACTTCATATCTCTCGACCCGGGCATGAGCTTGAAAAACCATTTTCAGCTCCTCGAACATCTCATATGCTCCGTGTTGCTCAAAACGCTTTTGAAACCCCGGTTCTAAGCTGTAAAGCGTGCCGCACTAAACGAGGGAGTAATCATGAGCATGTGACTGCCAAGCGTTCATAACGTCTTGGTTCTCTGGGATGGGTGCTTCACCTAGCGGTCCTTCTAGGACATATGCTTTCTTGGCAGCTATGAGGATGATCCTCAGGTTCCGGACCCAGTCCGTATAGTTGCTGCCATCATCTTTCAGCTTGGTTTTCTTTAGGAACGCGTTGAAGTTCATGTTGACTTGAGCATTGGGCATTTGATCTACAAGACATATTTTGCAAAGATTTTAGACTAAGTTCATGATAATTAAGTTCATCTAATCAAATTATTTAATGAACTCCCACTCAGATTTGACATCCCTCTAGTCATCTAAGTGTTACACGATCCGAGTCGACTAGGCCGTGTCCGATCATCACGTGAGACGGACTAGTCATCATCGGTGAACATCTCCATGTTGATCGTATCTTCCATACGACTCATGTTCGACCTTTCGGTCTCTGTGTTCCGAGGCCATGTCTGTACATGCTAGGCTCGTCAAGTTAACCCTAAGTGTTTTTGCATGTGTAAAACTATCTTACACCCGTTGTATATGAACGTAAGGATCTATCACAGCCGATCATCACGTGGTGCTTCGAAACGACGAACTTTAACAACGGCGCACAGTTAGGGGGAACACTTTCTTGAAATTATTATAAGGGATCATCTTATTTACTACCGTCGTTCTAAGTAAATAAGATGCATAAACATAATAAACATCACATGCAATTATATAGTAGTGACATGATATGGCCAATATCATATAGCTCTTTTGATCTCCATCTTCGGGGCTCCATGATCATCTTCGTCACCGGCATGACACCATGATCTCCATCATCGTGTCTCCATGAAGTTGCTCGCCAACTATTACTTCTACAACCATGGCTAACGGTTTAGCAATAAAGTAAAGTAATTACATGGCGTTGAATCATTGACACGCAGGTCATACAATAATTAAGACAACTCCTATGGCTCCTGCCGGTTGTCATACTCATCGACATGCAAGTCGTGATTCCTATTACAAGAACGTGATCTCATACATCACAATATATCATTCATCATTCATCACAACTTTTGGCCATATCACATCACATAGCAATTGCTGCAAAAACAAGTTAGACATCTTCTAATTGTTGTTGCATCTTTTACGTGGCTGCAATTGGGTTCTAGCAAGAACGTTTTCTTACCTACGATAACCACAATGTGATTTTGTCAACTTCTATTTACCCTTCATAAGGACCCTTTTCATCGAATCCGCTCCAACTAAAGTGGGAGAGACAGACACCCGCTAGCCACCTTATGCAACTAGTGCATGTCAGTCGGTGGAACCTGTCTCATGTAAGCGTACGTGTAAGGTTGGTCCGGGCCGCTTCATCCCACAATACCGCTGAAGCAAAATAAGACTAGTAGTGGCAAGCAAGATGACAAGATCTACGCCCACAATAGATTTGTGTTCTACTCGTGCAATAAAGAACTACGCATAGACCTAGCTCATGATGCCACTGTTGGGGAATGTTGCATAAAATAAAAAAATTCCTTCGTTCACCAAGATCAATCTATGAGTTCATCTAGCAACGAGAGAGAGATATGCATCTACATACCCTTGTAGATCGCGTGCGGAAGCGTTCAAGAGAACGGGGTTGAGGGAGTCGTTCTCGTCGTGATCCAAATCACCGAAGATCCTAGCACCGAACGGATGGCACCTCCGCGTTCAACACACGTACGGTCAGCGTGACGTCTCCTCCTTCTTGATCCAGCAAGGGGGAAGGATAGGTTGATGAAGATCCAGCAAGGGGGGAGGAGAGGTTGATGAAGATCCAGCAGCACGACGGCGTGGTGGTGGATGCAGCAGGGCTCCGGCAGGGCTTCGCCAAGCGACTACGGGAGGAGGAGGAGGTGTAGCAGGGGAGAGGGAGGCGCCAAGACTTCAGGGTGCGGCTGCGCTCCCTCCCCCCCCCCCCCTTTATATAGGCCCCTTGGGGGGGCGCCAGCCCTGGAGATTGGATCTCCCAAGGGGGGCGGCGGCCAGGGGAGTGGAGTGCCCCCCAAGGCAAGTGGAGGCGCCCCGCACCCTAGGGTTTCCAACCCTAGCCGCAGGGGGGCCCAAGGGGGGCGCACCAGCCCACTAGGGGCTGGTTCCCCTCCCACTTCAGCCCACGGGGCCCTCCGGGATAGGTGGCCCCACCCGGTGGACCCCCGGGACCCTTCCGGTGGTCCTGGTACAATACCGGTGACCCCCGAAACTCTCTCGAAGGCCGAAACTGCACTTCCTATATATAATTATTTACCTCTGGACCATTACGGAACTCCTCGTGACGTCTGGGATCTCATCCGAGACTCTGAACAACTTTCGGTTTGCTGCATACTCATATTGAAACAACCCTAGCATCACCGAACCTTAAGTGTGTAGACCCTACGGGTTCGGGAGACATGTAGTCATGACCGAGACGGCTCTCCGGTCAATAACCAACAGCGGGATCTGGATACCCATGTTGGCTCCCACATGCTCCTCGATGATCTCATTGGATGAACCATGATGTCGAGGATTCAAGTAATCTCATATGCAATTCCCTTTGTCAATCAGTATGTTACTTGCCCGAGATTCGATCGTCGTTATCCCAATACCTCGTTCAATCTCGTTACCGGCAAGTCACTTTACTCGTACCGTAATGCATGATCCCGTGACCAGACTCTTGGTCACTTTGAGCTCATTATGATGATGCACTATCGAGTGGGCCCAGTGATGCCTCTCCGTAATACGGAGTGACAAATCCCAGTCTCGATCCGTGTCAACCCAACAGACACTTTGGGAGATACTCGTAGAATACCTTTATAGTTACCCAGTTACGTTGTGACGTTTGGTACACCCAAAGCACTCCTACGGTATCCGGGAGTTACACAATCTCATGGTCTAAGGAAGAGATACTTGACATTGAAAAAGCTCTAGCAAAACGAACTACACGATCTTGTGCTATGCTTAGGATTGGGTCTTGTCCATCACATCATTCTCCTAATGATGTGATCCCGTTATCAATGACATCCAATGTCCATAGTCAGGAAACCATGACTATATGTTGATCAACGAGCTAGTCAACTAGAGGCTCACTAGGGACATGTTATGGTCTAAGTATTCACACGTGTATTACGATTTCCGGATAATACAATTATAGCATGAATAAAAGACAACTATCATGAACAAAGAAATATAATAATAATCCTTCTATTATTGCCTCTAGGGCATATTTCCAACACCGGAGGGTTTAGTCCGTAGGACACAACAACAATCATACCATAGGCTAGCTTCTAGGGTTTAGCCTCTCCGATCTCGTGGTAGATCAACTCTTGTAATACTCATATCATCAAGATCAATCAAGCAGGAAGTAGGGTATTACCTCCATCGAGAGGGCCCGAACCTGGGTAAACATCGTGTCCCCAGCCTCCTGTTACCATTAGCCTTAGACGCACAGTTCGGGACCCCCTATCCGAGATCCGCCGGTTTTGACACCGACACTAGGTGCTAGGCAAGCGGCAGGGTGGGTGCAACCTGGTTGCCACCATCAGGCTATGTGGCTGCATAAGCAGGTGAGACGTGAGGGTGTTCCCATCACTTATGTGGTCTAGGTGGGCCTGTTTTATAACACTGTTTTTCATGTCTAAATTTTGTACCAATCGACAGTGATTGTGTATGCTATGTTCTACAGTCATCTCAAATTAACCTCAATCAGCTTCACTAGAGAGGAAAAATATGTGGAATGTGTGCTTTAGATCGAACAAGAGCAAGCCTGTGTATGAGTATTCATTGTTTTGATATCCTAGTGGGAGATGTCTTAACTGGCATCAAGTGAAATCCCAAATTCACAAACTAATTCTAACTCGGCCGATTTCCGTTCAATGCATGTAAGGTGTGTAGAACATTGCAGGAGTGCCATCACAGTCAGCTCGCCATCGTATTCCTGTGCCCAAGCAGCTCATCAGTTCAATACAATCAGACATGTAGCTTAACACGATGATGCATCCAAATCGACCGGGGTTAAGCACTACTGATGATCCTCCAAATATACAGTTGAACAGGGATGTATTTTTTCGTAGGACGATTGGGCGAAACTTGGATCTAATTCGTCATCGAACCAAAGGCGTGTTCGCAAACAAACATGTCACTGTGCACCCTCGACGCCGGGGGTGATGCACCGCAACTCACGTTGAAGGAGACCCGCCGGAAGCACGGTACGCAAGACAATCCGGCGGGTGCTTTTGAGGACCTGAAACCCCACACGCCAGGGAGGGACCCCGTCAGGGCGCGCAGCAGCTATGGGCTGCCCTAGGTCGACCTGATCACCCCTAGGGCCTCGAGGTTCGCCGCCCTACAACAAGAAGAACAGACGAAGAACGAGGAAGAAGAAGAACTAGGGTTAAGGAGAAAAGATAAAATATAAAAAGTGGTAGATGAATTGATCGATTGTGTGTTGTTCAATCGACCGTCAACCCTTACAAATATATGAGGCGGCTGGACTTTTCGTACAAGAAAAGGACTCAAATCTCGTCCAAAACATCAAAAGTTAACCTAACTCGGACTACGAGGGCCGGAACTTCCGGCCAGCCCGGAACTTTCGGGGTAAAATTACATCAAGTAGCCCTCTTGTACAGCTCATGCAGGTCGCACATGGGCTCGGATCGCGATGGTCCAAAAAGCAAAGGTGTATATCTTGCAATGGAGAAAAACTCTTCAGCTGATCACTTTTTCATCCAAGGCCATCTTGAGATTGGATTCTGGCCCGCAAATCTGCAAATAATGTTAAAATTCCAGCTTTCAGAGCGAATCGCATGCGAACTCTCTGTTCAGCCCGGAACCTCCCCGGAAGTTCTGCCCAGAACTTCCAGGCTAAAATTTTGCAGCACACTGTTTTGGCTCTAACTTTTGCATACAAACTCCAATTTAGACGTTTCTTATATCAAAATCGATCGTTTCGACAAGACGAAGACAATCCGTGTAGATTATTTTTCCATTTGAGGTCTTCTGGGCTTAATCGGCAAAATTGTATTCTGAATATAAGATCTTAGTACTTTGAGCATAGTTTCGGCCTTCGAGATGAAATCGGATGGCAATGACCCAAACTTAAAAGACGTTCATATAAACAATACGAAACTCTTTCATGTAGAACACTTCTCCATTTGAGGTCGTCTTAAATAAGTTCTTGACAGTGCCAAAATCTGGTGTCAACACATGCCCCATGTTTTTCGGCAAAGGTTGTGTGCCGAAAAATAACTTCCGCATAGCTTGTTCTAAGGACGATGTCAACACTCCATCGGCCATTTTGCTTGTTCTTAGGACAATAAGTATATACCGGCCACTGCTTATTCAAACTTGGGTGAAAAATTCTCAGCTTCTATAACAATCTGATGATAAGGTTCCATAGATCAAAACCATCCTCCGAACCATATTGTTCACCCTTTCGCTAGGATTTTGTAGATAATCAAGAATTAACTTTCTCCAATCCTTACTTCATTTGCATAAAAGTTTCATTAGTGGCCAAAGTGATGGACTTCGGTTCGGCCTTACCTATTCTGGCGAGACTAAGCATCGGCTATTGATAGAAATACAATGCACCATGAGTAACATAGTAGCCAGATGCTTTTCTATGCCAACTCTTTTGAATTGTCATGTCTAGATGTGGGAATAATTTCAAAGCAACCCAAGGAGGATATTACATCTAGACATGCCTCAAGATAAATTATAAGTGATTCGTCAAAACATTGATAACCCTTGGATATTTGTTGCACTACTCATAACGAATCACCGAAAGCCTCAATATGTATAGCACCTATAGCAAGTAAAAGATTCAATCCAAATAACAATGCATATTCGGCTTTAATTAACCGTGCATAAAAATATTCTAAGAGGCATAAGGCTTCAAAAATAGTACCATAAGGAGATATATAAACAACACCAACACTTTGGCCATTGCTACGAATTGAACCATCAAAATATAATCTCCATAGTACTAGAGAGACAAGGCTAATATCACTTAACATGTACCTTGTCTCGGTCTCCAATTGAACTAAGGACGATGTTAGAATTCCACACCGACTATGATCAGATAGTTTCTTAGGACGATAGTTAAATATCGGCCATTACCATGAGGTCCATGTAGAATTCATCCACTAAAGCATGTATAGCCGAAATAAACAAATAAAATAGCAATATAATATTTCGACCTCTTTGTATTAGCAACAAAAATGAAACTAGCCAAACGTATAGTGATTTGTTAATACCCTCTCATGATATAGAAAATTATATTGCGTCCATGGACCAAAATGAATACATGGAGGATAATTGATCATACCTAGGGATTAATTCCATGGCAAAGGCATCAACGACATGGTTGAAGAAAATGGATGATGTGCTAACCGAAGATTTTGATGTTGTGATGCGCACCTTCGGCCTAATTGTTTGTTGCTTTTATTCTTTTCCTTCTTCACTTTTATTGTAGTTGTTGCAATAGAAGCATGCACATCATTTTTGTTTTGATTGATCTTCTTGGGAACCCATGCCATGTTCTTCTTTCTCAGCTCTTGTGCACTAAGATTTTGTAATTCCTTCTTTTGCAAATATGATAAGCCGAGTGAGCACCTCGACTGTGATTTTGTTTCAACCAATGGCAACTGTTTTTGGGCCTTGTGCACCCTCAACTTCTTTTCTTCAGATTTGGCACTCTGATTTTTATCAATTGATTGTTTCACTTCTTTGCCTTTTGTAGCCAATGTCAACACTTTAATTGGCTCTTTATTATTTGAGATCAAATCTGAAGTAGCACACTTACGACCATCTCTTTTCACGCGGTAAACTTGCTTTACCACCTCTTTCTTCTTCCTTGAGCTCTGGACCAATTCCTTATGATTGAAATAGTCTTTGATGCGTGATTGTTCAAATGTTGATCTTCTTGGAGTTGCATAATATTGGTGAGATGGTCTAAAATAAGATGGAGAATGTGCCCTTGTATCATACCTGCCCCATGATGGATATGTATCTATATGAGCATAGGGAGGCATCCACGACATTGGCATTGGCGGCCCAAAATAAGGATATGAATATGTTGCATTAAAATTCTCATTTTGCTAATACCGATCCTCATATTTGCGCTTTGGGGGTGATCTTGGTTTCTTTGCATGATTTGGCCAATAAGCATTCTTCTCTTCACTCTTCTTTTGATATTTATTCAATAGTTCAGCGAAAGTGATTTTCGATCTCTTACACTTGCGCTTATTTCGGCCTTTGTTTTCTTTTGGTTTGCTTTCATCGATCATTGGATTTGCTTGCTGCCCCCCAGTCAGTGGCGTCTCCATTGTAGCTTCGATGGAATTTTCGCCCTCAAGATTATGTTCGTTATGCTCTTCAACAAATTCTTTACTTGAAAGCTTGATCCCATCACCTGCAGTTTTTACCTTCTCTTTAAATGGATCGGCTTGAAGCAGCCGATGCAAAAACTTTCTGCCATCGGAAACAATCGAAATAGACTGGTCATCTCTTGGTGTCTCAACAAATTTTAATCGTCCTTTATCAATGGCCGATTTAACTATTTGACAAGACATATTGCAATCCTCAAAATTATGTTTGAACGAATGATGCAACCTACAATACATTCGTCCTTGAATTGATGGCTTGACATGGTAATCAAGAATTCTTATGTAATTATTTTTCAGCAACAAATCAAATATTTGATCACACATGCTTGAATTGAAGGCAAACTTTTTATTTACTAGCCGATCTTGCTGTGAGAACGGCTTTGGAGTTAAGCAAACAAATGATTCAGATTTTGTATCTCCCCATTCGGCTATGAATTTTATTTTGCATTCTCTTACCGATGTCATTGGATAAGAAACTATACTTGCATCGGTTTGCTCAGAAGATTTTAACCTTGGCTTTAAATTTCTGAAACGAAAATAGTTAGAACATACATGTCTCAATTGAGACCAAGTGTAAGCCAAGTAAGAAATAAGCAAAGCTGCCCAATTAGACCTGAACTTTAGACAAAGCAATGGGGAAAGCGTTGGCTGCAATAATTTTTCTCTATCGGTCTTTCTGAATGGTGTAATGTGTTGACCGATATGCTTTGCGACAATCTGATTGCTAACAAATAAATTACCCTTCTTCATTGGTCTCTCAATATTTCTTATGAATTTTTTCTAATATATGCATCAACAACTAAGTCACGACCAAATCTGAAAATGGGGTAAATTAATTGCTAGACATACCTCTTCAAATATGTTGGTAGAGAGTGATGGTTGTGTGATTTGAAGAATATCTTGCTCCGCCTTCGGATAGCTCCCCAACGCCTTGTCATCATCGTTTTCTTGATTTCGTGCATCATTAGTTTGAAGATATTTGTCCACCAAACTTTCTTCGGTTACTTGTTCTTGTTCTTGAAGCTCGTCAATTTCTATGGCACGAAATTCATAGGGCAGGAAGTAGGTTCCATTAACTTCAGAAAAATCAAGTATGGCTGTCTTGCTATACTTTCCATGCCCTTTCTCAACAATGTTTGCCTCTTTGAATTTGATGGATTCGGAATATATACTACTTGATTCGGCTTTTTCAACCGAAGCACTTTTAGTTTCCGAACCATCATTCTTTTCACCGGTTATATCAATTGGCAAGGCTTCTTTTCTTTGAGCTAATTCCCTATCAATTCTCTCTTGGCTAAGTACTTGAACCCTATCACGCAAAGCTTTAACTCCCCTCTCAATTTCAGCCCGCTCTAGATTAGTTTGCCCCCGAATGCTTTTAGGATCTTTCGGCAATGAAGTGTTAGTGTTACCGAAATTTTGCAATTGTGTAGGGGGTGTATAATATGCTGCGGTACTACGTGGAGGTGTATGCACTTTTGTATAACCATATGCTCTCTCACCAATACTACCAATTGATGAAGTTTCATCTTCCTGCAAAACTCTAGCCTTTATTGCAGCATAATCAGGAAACAACCCCTTTTCATATTGTTTAAGGCAAAGAGCACTAATTCTCTTGTTTTGTGCCAAGCTCTTTTTTAATGCAGCCACAATCGCTTCTCGAAGGGATTGCTCTGCAATACTTTCAGATTCTTTCGGCAATGAGGTGTTGCCAAAATTATGCAATTGCGTAGAGGATGCATCATATGCTACAATATTAGATGATGGCATCTGAACTCCTGGAAAATTTTCACTTATTCGGCTATGACCATGAAGGTGTGGAGCCGAATTATGAGCATCTATAGTTGTATACGGTGCGGAAAACTTACTAACATGAGGTGTAGCATATGACGGTTGAGAGTAACTGGTCAAATATCTAGTAGTAGCATGGCTAATTCTCTCATCCATCGGTAATGTTGGATTTACATATTGCAAATTAGTTGCAAATGAATAGAAGGGTGAAACACTTTCTTGTGTGCTATTGGGAAGTTTAACATGAGGTGTTTCAAATTAATTAACCAAACTCATCATGTTGTTCATCGGCATATGAATTTGTGGGGTTGCCGATGCATGAGAGTTAAGATACATATGTTGGACGTTGCTAAAATCATAAGAATTTGAAGCATGAAAATTATTTTGCATCGGCCCTTGCGCATAATTAGATGCATGATTGATAAACTAGGGCTAGCCGATATATTATGCTCATTAGGCGACCTAGCAACAACATATGATTTATTTGTATCTACAAAGGGGAATTGGGTGTTCATATTAACTTTGTAGATTGCAAACCCTAGATGACGATCTCTTCGTAGCAAGAACAGGCCGGAGACCGTTCAAAGCTTCGTCCCCAGCGGAGTCGCCAAAAAGTGTGTTCACACACGAACACGTCACCATGTACCCTCGACGCCGTGGGTGATGCACCGCAACTCACGTCGAAGGAGACCCGCTGGAAGCGCGGTACGCAAGACAATCCGGCGGGTGCTTTTGAGGACCCGAAACCCCACACGCCCGAAAGGGACCCCGACAGGGGGCGCGGCAGCTATGGGTTGCCCTAGGTCGACCTGATCGCCCCTAGGACCTCGAGGTTCGCCACCCTGCAACAAGAAAAACAGACGAAGAACAAGAAAAAAGAAAAACTAAGGTTAAGGAAAAAAAATAAAAGATAAAAAGTGGTAGATGAATTGATTGATTGTGTGTTGTTCAATCGGCCATCACCCCTTATATATATATGATAAATTTCCCATTTTTATCTATGGAGTCACAACCGAGGTCGTGGTAAATCCATGAATTTGATTCGATTTGTTTTTCTTATACTATTTGTTTTTCTTATACTATAGAAATAGAAATAAATTTTTTTTCTTATACTATAGAAAGAAATAAACCTTTGAATTCAGCATTATTCCAAGACTCCTATTTCAAAGTCTATCTTTTAAGGGAAAAATGACAATAAAAGTAACCCTTCTTTTATATATA
>NC_057807.1:628891573-628903975 GCF_018294505.1 Triticum aestivum
ACCCACCCCCGGCCACCATCCACCGCGACCCACCCCGGCCACCACCTACCGTCGCCTTCCCCGGCCACTGCCTACCGCCGCCTGCCCCGCTCCACCCCGTCCAGCCGGCGCGCCTTCTCTCCTCCACCCATGGTACCATCCCTCCCCTAACCTGCAGCTAGATAGGATCCGAGCCGAATCCAGGCCGCGCCGGCCCTCCCACGCCGCCCAGCCGCTGGATCCAGGCCGCGCAGGCCCTCCCGCGGCACGCTGCGCCGGATCCAGGCCGCGCAGACTCTCCCGCGCCCCCTGCCATCGCCGATTCGTAGCCCGCAAACCCTCGCGCGAGCCGCCTCCTCTCCCTCCGTTGCATGGGGGCGCCCCACCTTCTCCTCCTCCTTGGTTCAAATCAAGCCAAGGACGAGCTTTCTCCTCCTCGTTGCGGTCCCCGGCCATGGCGCCATCCGTGCTGCTTGGCCGCGGCCCCACCTCGTGCAGTTCGGTCGCCGCCCCTGTGCAGCTCGGTCCTGGAGCTGGAGGCCCTGCACTATGTTCATCGACGCTTGGGTACTGCTGGAAGTCTGAGTGCTACCCCTCTGCCTTTCTGCATTTGCGCCATGGCTTGGCTGCCTAGCATCATAACCCCTTCCCCTGTTCGCGCTGCTTCCGTTGTGCGTGCTGCTTCCCCTGTGATACCTCCCGTTGTGTTGTCCCTGGCGACGGGTTGCATGATTAAGCTGCTGATGTTCTGCATTTTCATGACGCTCGCCCTTTTGGTTCTCATCAAAATCATCAACATTTGCTACTGTCCTGCAGAGTAGCACTGTCCACCTGACCTTTAATGGTATTCTTGCCCTGTGAGTTATTCTGGGAATGTGAAGATTTTTGTTTCCAGTGTGCTCTAGAATGTGTTGTGCTGCTCTTCACCTCGGGTTTTGACATGTTTCTATGTTCAGAAGAGTTTGCATCCATTCCACGTGTTGACATGTGATTCACATCTTTCCTGCCATCTCTGTTCTCATTTAAGTAGTTACTTGCCTCATTTTTTGGGCCCTTAATATGCTGCCTCCTTCAGATTATGGCTGTTGATTTGGGTGAATTCAGTTTCTAATGAAGTTTGTTAAATCCCTCTGTATAGTTCGGCTGGCGCCGACATGAGGTTCACTTCTACATGGTAGCTTGGACGCCTTGGCGTTGCACGTCGTCATTTGTTGTGGTGCCGTGCGGGTGTGTGCGGCGTCCAGCTCGGAGCAAGCGGGCATGCAGTTTAGACAATTGTTTGCGGGTTTTTTGTCTATCAAATGTATCCGGTTGGGATATGATGTATTGTGTGTAAAAAATATTTGTTGAGAAGTTTATTTCTACAAGAATTAATGGTTCATTTTCGAGAGAAAAATGTGTTGATGCAGCCCACTTCGAGGAGTCTTGTGGTTCATTGTATTCAACGAGGAGTCTTGTTGTCTCATGCAGTTTGCTATAAAAACGGATAGATGTGATTTTGAAGCTCACTTTGTCACTCTGAAGCTCACTTTGTTGTCCCATGCAGTTTGCTATAAAACTTCTACGTGGGTCACTTGTTCCACTTGTAAAACAGGGAAAAATAATATCTCAAAGAAGCTCGCTTCTATATTAGATGTAGTTCACTCGCTCAGTTGATGTGGTCCACTCACTTGGTCAATGCGCATAAAAAGCTTGTAAAACAGGGAAAAGAAAAATATCTCAAAGAAGCTCGCTTCTATATTAGATGTCGTTCACTCGCTCAGTCCATGTGGTTCACTCGCTTGGTCAACGCGCGTAAAAAATTAATAAGTATGAAAAAAATAAAAAAAAACTCATGAGGTTCACTTTTGATAGTGTTGCATCATTCTTGGGAGTGTTGCGGTCCGCTCTCGTTCACAAAAAAATTTGAAAAAAAGACAACAAAAACTTTTGCAAGAAAGTTTATGTCCGACAAAAAGAAATCATGAAGTTCGCTTGACTGCCTGCTGCAGTGCGGTTTTCGTTTGAAACAGTGTGTTCTTCTGTCCGATGAAAGGTCCGCTCGCTTGGTCAATGCGTGTAAAAAATTAATAAGTATAAAAAAGACAACAAGTACTCATGAGGTTCACTTTTGGTAGTGTTACGGTTCACTTTCGGAAGTGTTGTGGTCCACTCTCGTTCGGAAAAAAGTTAAAAAAAAGACAACAAAAACTTGTGCGAGAAAATTTATGTTTGACAAAAAGAAATCATGAAGTTCACTTGACTGTCTGATGCAGTGCGGTTTTCAGTTTGAAGCAGTGCATTTTTCTGTCCGACGACGATTTTGGTGTCACGAAAAAACAGTGTCCGCTTTTTGCTAATTTTAAAACTGCTCTTAAACCGTAGGGAATTAGAGAGTGTGTTCTACATGAAAAAGTTGCGTCTCGTCGATATCTTTCCAACGGCATATCATTTGAATCATTTTCGACAAACGGTTTGTAAAAATTTCAAAAAAACTGCCGCTGCCACTCATCTTTCGCCGCACGATTTTCAAAATTAACTTAAAACCGTAAGCAATATCAAAACCATTCCTACATATGATAATTGCGCCTTGTCCATAGCTTTCCAACGACATATTACACGCCTCGTTTCGACAAACGGTTCAAAAACTAGAGCGAAAACAGTACCACAAATTTGAAAAAATTTGAAAAACAGAATTCCGTGATTTAGTAAATTTGAAACTGCTCTTAAACCGTAATGAATTAGAGAACGATTTATATATGAAAAAGATGCGCATCGACGATATCTATCCAGCGGCGTATCATTTGCTTCATTCCGACAAGCGGTTTAGAAAAAACGTGAAAAAACACTCGCTGCCACTCGTCATCCGCCGCACTATTTTCAAAACTGCTCTTAAACCGTGTGGAATCTCGAAAAGTGTTCAACATGTCGAAGTTGCGCCTAATCCATAGCTTTTCAATGGTATATTACACGCCTCATTCCGATAAACGGTTAAAAAATTAGAGCGAAAACAATACCGAAAAAACACCGCGTGCAATTTTTTTCGACACGGAGTTCACTAGTCTCTATTGCAGTGCTCGTCGTCAAAATTATGCAGTGCGCTTCTGTTGAGCGTGCAGTGCCGAAGTGGTGTGCAGAATAGTTATTCTGCTAATATTAGCAGAATAGACCGTCTGTATATATATATATATATATATATATATATATATATATATATATATATATATAGAGAGAGAGAGAGAGAGAGAAACACTATTCTGATCCTGGGATCAGAATAGTTATTATGATCACGATCGGTCCTATATAGGCCCGTTCCTGAACTCCCGAAACCACCGAAACTGCAGCCAAAAAAACCAACCCACGTCCTCAACCTCCCACCCGATCCACCCCCACGTTACCCACCGGCCCACCCCACGCGCCGCCTCCCTCCCACAGCTACCCAGCGCGACGTTGGTGCCCCCACCCACCCTCGCATGCGCCGGTGACGCACGCCCCCGCCGGCGCCGGTGACGCGCGCCGCCCCTGACCAGGATCTCGCGCCACTCCACCAGGATCCAATCATCGCGGCCCCTTCCCCCTGCTTGAACCATGGAAGCCGCCTCCCCTATCTTCAACCGCGGCGGCGGCCCTACCTCCAAGCGCGCCGCCGGTGACCACCGGCACCAACCACTGTCGCCTGGCTACTCCGCTGGACGTCAACTCCACGCGCGCCGCCGGCAACCACCGTCTTGCCTTCCGTCACGGCGCCCCACCCACCCTCCAGATGCGGCCAGCGCTAGTGGACCTTCCCTGGATCCTGGTGACCACCGACATCCACCGCCCGTCGCGACCCAGCATCTCCCTCGTAGAGCGCCGCCACAGAGGACCTAAGCTCAATCCCTCCTCCGCAACTGTGTTCGAACTTCAGCATGGGGCGCTTTGAGTCACGTCGGCCGTCGAGGTCAAAAAGGATTTTTTTTCGGCCTATGCTTCGTATCCCGTCTCTCTTCTCCAAATTGCTCGCTCCTCCATTGACTGATCCATTGCTTCTGCCGTGCAGGTGTTCGTCTAAAGGCTAAGAGGAGAAAATGAAAAATGATGTGCAATTCTGCTGCTGCCGATAGGGAAGAACGGCAGTGGATTTTTCTCTGAACTTCCATCTGCTGTTGTTGAGGCTAATGCAGGCTATGGTTGTTTGTTCTGAACAATTTCTTCTGTGTATAGCATTCGTTGGTTCTCCGCGTGTGTGTGTATTTGGTGTGTGTGTGTTCTGTGAGTGTGCTCTATGTGTGAGAGGCGTGCATGCAAAGCACATGAAGTTCAATGATAAAAAAATTTGGAAGTTCTAAAAATGGAAACAAAAAACACAGTTTGTGAAATGAAAAAAGTTTGCCTACTTGATTAATGCTAGTGCAAACTCATCTTCCACTATAATGGCGAGCTATCGTGCGTGCGCACACATCTTATACATATCTTACTTTCTGATTGATGTGGCGCCCCTACATAATCAGTTGAGATTAGATGTAACATCATTTGTGGAAAATGGCAGTGGATGGATAGGCTCGTTGTGTGTGTCTGTGGATGTATCATTGGAAGTGTAAAAATAGAAGGTAATGCTTATGAATTTGTACAGTGAAAAAAAGTAGGTCAATAAGTTAGTAGGGTGCAGTGTTTGCTACAAACATGGCTAGCTGGGTACTATAGGGGTAAATTGTTCTGTAATTACCCGCCAATTGTTTTGTAAATTGTTGTGTATATAAGAGAAAGAGAGAATTTCAAATATAAGAAATGAAAAGGTTCGAAACATGTAACATGATAAAACTTAAATTGGAGCAGTTCAAATATTTATCAGAAAAACTTAAGTTTAAATAATAAACCAAGAAGTTCAATTTCAAAAAATGGAGCAGTTCAATATTTATCACAAAAACTTAAATTTTCCCATTCCTAACGAATAAACCAAGAAGTTCAATTTGAAATAACGAAGAAGTTGTATAATGTTTATTACAAAACTAAGATTTTTTTCGTACAAAATTCGAATACATTTCTTTACTCAAAAATATAAAAAGGTGAAGTTCAAATTGAAATAACACAGAAGTCCGGAGTTTATTAAAAACTAGGATTTAGCTGTTCAAAAAATAAAAAACATAATGCCATTTTTTTCACTTTTAAAAACAACTCATAAACGAAAAAATGGTTGCTAGAAATTCAAGTGCTCGGCGAGGAAAAGTTCAAAAAAAATTGTGAGAGAGGTTCACCGTGTATTTAGATATCCAAAATACATAAAAAAATACGTTTTTTTGTGTTTTAAAATAATTCTCTCAAACCAGAGAGAAGTTCAAAATGATAATAACAAGAAGTTCACGTACTAAATGGTGTGTATTTCATATAAAAAAACAATAAAGTGAAACAGGGTGAAGTTCAAACAGACATGCCCTAGAAGTTCAACTACTTCACGCATTGCAAAAAACAACACGTCAAAAACAGAGTGAAGTTCAAACAGACGTGCCCGAGAAGTTCAACTACTTCACGCAGTGCATTTCCATTCGCAATGAAGGCAGAAATCATGATCTCATCATTTCTCTAATTTACTTCCAAACGACAAATATCATTTGTGTAAGTTCAAGTCGTCGGTCGGAGAAAGTTAAAAAAATATTGTAAGAGAGGTTATACAAAAAGAATATCATTTGTGGATTAGAAAATTACAAATGAAAATATGTCACCGAAGTTCAACGTGAAAACAGCAGGAAGTTCCCCAACTACACTAAATGAATTTGATATGAAAACTTTTAAAATTGTCGCGAGTATGAAAAAACGATCAACACGGGAAAGTTGCGTGTTTACAACAGCTTTCCATCGGCATATCACTTGCTCAATTTTGGTGAGTGGATGGAGATCTACGAGCAAAAAAAGCACGTGAAAAACAGAGTGAAGTTCAAGCAGAACTGCCACAGAAGTTCAATTCTTCACGCGGTGCATTTTCGAACAATCTGTTTCGCGATAGTGGCAGAACGAATGATCTCGCCATTTTCAAAATTACATGAAAACGACTAGGAATCGTAGAAAACCATCAACATGAAAAAAACTTCGCATTTTCTATAGCTTTTTAACAATATATTATTCGCCCCAATCCGATAAAGTCTGTAGAAAATACGGCGAAAATACGTTTTTAGCCATTTTCAAATCTGACTTAAAACCGCAAGGAATTGGGAGTAAAAATATATACAAAAACGTTTCGCATTTACTCAAGATTTCCAACGCCATATCATTTGCTGCATTCGAACGTACGGTTAAAAAATTAGCTCGAAAATATAAACTCCGTGGTACTTCTACCGTTTTCTGAACTACTTTTTATCCGTAGCAAATTAGAAACAACTTTTAACATGAAAAAGTAGCGTATTTTCATAAGCTTTCCAACGCCATATCATTAGCCTCAATTGGATTAGCCGCTTAGAAATGACATCGAAAATACGAACTCGGCTGTTCGGTTTGCGAAATTTTATGTTTTTCTAAATTACTCTTTAACCATAGGGAATTAAAGAAAACTTTCAACATGTGGAAGGAGCAGTTTTGCAGCAGCTTTCCAACGCCATATTATTTGCCTCATTCCAATAAACGGTTTAGAAATGCGATCGAAAATACGATTCACGTTTTTGTGTGAAGAAAAAACGGTTTTCAAAACTGCTCTTAAACCGCTTATATTTTGTCAAAAATTTAGCTTGGGTCATGATACTGGTGTCCATAGCTTTCCAACGGTATATCGCAAGCCCCATTTGGGCACCTTTTAGCTGAAGTTCAACCTACTACTCGGGGAAGGTGAGGCGCGTTACTACGGAAGTTCATGTTGTGATCAGAATATTATTCTGATCCCGTGATCAAAATATTATTCTGGTCCCGTGATCAGAATAGTGTTTATATATATATATATATATATATATATATATATATATATATATATATACATATATATATATATAGACAGTCTATTCTGCTAATATTTGCAGAATAACTATTCTGCACATCACTTCGGCACTGCATGCTCAACAGAAGCGCACTGCATCATTTTGACGACGAGCACTGCAATAGAGACTAGTGAACTTCGTGTCGAAAAAAATTGCACGCGGTGTTTTTTCGGTATTGTTTTCGCTCTAATTTTTTAACCGTTTATCGGAATGAGGCGTGTAATATACCATTGAAAAGCTATGGATTAGGCGCAACTTCGACATGTTGAACACTTTTTGAGATTCCACACGGTTTAAGAGCAGTTTTGAAAATAGTGCGGCGGATGACGAGTGGCAGCGAGCGTTTTTTCGCGGTTTTTTTTCTAAACCGCTTATCGGAATGAAGAAAATGATATTGCCGTTGGATAGATATCGTCGAGGCGCATCTTTTTCATATATAAATCTTTCTCTAATTCGTTACGGTTTAAGAGCAGTTTCAAATTTACTAAATTGCGGAACTCTGTTTTTCAAATTTTTTGTAATTTTTGGTACTGTTTTTGCTCCAGTTTTCTAATCGGATGATCTACCTTGGCTCTTGGCTGGGGACTTCAATGAAGTTATGTGGGACTATGAGCATTTGTCGGATACACCAAGGTCACCTGGGCAAATGATAGCTTTCCGGGAGGTGCTTGAGGCCTGCAATCTTTCAGATCTTGGCTTCTCTGGTTACCCGTTTACTTATGATAATAAGCGCAGAGGGCGGGCTAATGTGCAAGTGAGGTTGGATCGTGCAGTGGTGGACAACGTTTGGAGGAATAAATTTCCTGAGGCATTAGTGAAGCACCTGATCTCCTCATGTTCGGATCACCTCCCTCTCCTTGTGAGGTGCATACCTGAAAATGGTGGCAGGGTGAGGTGTGTTCGGCGTTACGAAGTAATGTGGGAGAGAGAGGCTGCTCTTGAGGAAGTGGTGGCAGAAGCATGGCGTGTTGGGGGTGCCAAACATGGGCTGCATGACATAAAAGTTTCTCTCGACAAGATGATGGAAAAGCTCCACTCTTGGAGTAGGAATACTTTTGGGAACGTGATCAAGGAGATTGAAAAGTCGAGGTGCAGATTAGAGGAGCTCATGAACATGAACGCAGATCGTAAAGAAATTCGGAAAGAGTCGGATCACTTGGACGAATTGTTGTATAGAGAAGAGATGCTATGGTGCCAACGATCCCGTATTGATTGGCTCAAGGAGGGGGATCATAACACGCAGTTTTTCCACCGGCGAGCTGTATGGAGAGCAAGAAAAAATAAAATTAAAGCCCAAGTGGATAGTGCAGGGGTGAAGCACACTAACCAGTACGTGATGGAAGGTATGGCCTTGGACTTTTTTAAAGATCTTTTTACTGCTGATGCCTCTCTCAATGCAGACCGGGTGGTTTCCTTATTTGAGCGAAAGATTACGGCAGATATGAATGACCGGCTGTGTGCTCCATTTACTGATAAGGAAATTAGCGACGCGATGTTTCAGATTGGTCCTCTCAAGGCCCCAGGACCTGACGGCTTCCCGGCAAGATTTTTTCAGAAACATTGGGCTATTGTCAAGGAAGATATTATCTCAGCAGTGCAGTTGTTTTTTGCGTCAGGACAGATGCCAGAGGGAGTCAACTTGACTACCATCGTTTTGATTCCCAAGATTGATGTGCCGGTCAAGTTATCAGATTTCCGTCCTATCAGCCTTTGCAACGTTATGTATAAGGTGATTTCTAAATGTTTAGTCAACCGACTAAGACCCATTCTGGGGGACATTATTTCTCCGGAGCAAAGTGCATTTGTACCTGGAAGGCTTATTACTGATAATGCCTTTATGGCATTTGAGTGCACCCACTTCATCCGACATGAGAAAAACCCGGACAAAAGCTATTGTGCATATAAGCTTGATCTTTCTAAGGCTTACGATAGAGTGGATTGGGTATTCCTGGAGCGAGTGATGCAACAGTTGGGCTTTGATCATCGATGGGTGAGATGGATAATGGCATGTGTCACCTCGGTGAGATACACGGTAAAAATTAATGGAGCCCGCTCAGATTCATTCGCACCGTCGCGAGGGCTACGGCAGGGAGATCCTCTTTCACCATTCCTCTTTCTCTTTGTTGCGGACGGACTAGCGGCCTTGCTGAAGAAGGAGGCGCAAGAGACACATATTTCACCACTGAAAGTGTGTCCTAGGGCACCCGGGATTTCACACATATTGTTTGCCGATGATACACTTTTGTTCTTCCGTGCAACAGAAGGTGAGGCGCAGCGCATCAAGGGAGTACTGGATGTTTATGCTAATGCTACCGGACAATTAATTAATCCTCAAAAATGCTCCATCCTTTTTGGTGAACATTGCAGTCAAGGTGACAAGGATAATGTGGTACGTGTACTGGAAGTGCAGAATATTAGCTTCGAAGAGAAATATCTCGGACTTCCCACTCCTAATGGGCGTATGAGTAAGGGTCATTTCCAGAACATCCAGGAAAAGTTTACAAAGAGGTTCATCATGTGGTGTGACTCGATGGCACAAAGCGGGAGAGAGGTGCTATTAAAGTCCATTGCCCAAGCACTACCTACATATCTAATGAGCGTGTTCAGGTTACCTGCGTCAACTTGTGATGATCTCACCCGCATGGTGCGTAACTTCTGGTGGGGTGCTGAAAAAGGGCGGCGGAAAACGCATTGGCGTGCATGGGAGAAGCTGATCCGACCGAAGTCACATGGAGGAATGGGGTTCCGTGAGTTCCGCTTGTTCAACCAAGCTTTGCTGGCACGCCAAGCTTGGCGAATCCTCTCTAACCCAGACAGTCTGTGCGCACAAGTGATGAAAGCTAAATATTTTCCATCTGGTCTCCTTGTGGACACTGTTTTCCCGTCCAACTCTTCACCAACTTGGCAAGCAGTGGCGCATGGGCTGGAGCTTCTGAAGCATGGTATTTTATGGCGGGTAGGCAATGGGCAATCCATTCGTATATGGAGAGATCGTTGGATCCCGAACGGTGGCTCTGGCAAGCCTATCACCGTGCAAGGGCGATGCCGTCTGAGAAGAGTTTCTGAGCTGCTGGATGAGCGTGGTGCTTGGCGTATGGACCTTTTACAACAATATTTCAATCCGGTAGATGTCGAGCAGATTGTTAAAATTCGGACTTCTCCACGGCTAGAAGAGGATGTCCTTGCTTGGGAACCGGAGTGTAATGGTATCTTCACGGTTCGGAGCGTGTACCGGCTTGCACTTGATGAACGTCTTCGTCCATCTTCAGTCGCGGCGAGCAGGGCACCGGATGGGCGACGAGCCGTCTGGGGTTTTTTATGGAGGTGCCCTGCTCCTCCTAAGGTGCGTGTGTTTGCTTGGCGGGTGGCGACGAACTGTCTGGCCACATGGACTAATAAACATGCTCGTAGCCTTGAAGTATCTAACTTGTGTCATGTGTGTGCTACCGAACCGGAGGACACTTTTCATGCTCTCTGCAGATGTCCTCATGCGATCACCTTGTGGCAAGCTATGGCGCGGCAATGGAATATTCCGGACATCCGTCGAGTAATGCACACTGGGCCAGAGTGGCTTTTTCATGTGCTCGCGGACTTGTCACCAGAGGAGAGGATGTATACGCTCATGACGATTTGGCGTTGCTGGCATGTGAGGAATGAGATCGTCCACGACAAACGACCACCGCCGGTCGAAGCCTCGACCAGATTCCTATCCAGCTATATCAACTCATTGCTAGCCATCCAGGCGTACCCTCATGGAGATCACATCAAAGGAAAAATGGTGGCTGCACCTTTGTATAGCAGAAAATTGTTATCACATGTAGAGCGTGAGAAGCCATCAGCACTTGGGTGGGAGGCACCGCCGGCCGGCTGGGCTGCGCTCAACATTGACGGGTCCTTTTCTGCCAAGGACGGAACTGCAGGAGCTGGCATGGTCCTCCGGGATGAACATGGAGATATTATTTTTTCGTCTTGCCGTGAGTTAAGGCAGTGTGCATCACCACTAGAATCTGAACTTGCTGCATGTTCAGAAGGCATCTCCCTGGCTACCCAGTGGTCTGAGCTGCCTTTTGTGATTCAAACGGACTGCGCAGAAGTGGTAAAACTAATTGAAGGAGATACTGGTGACCAATCGGAGCATATGATGTTGATCCGCGAGATTACTTCGCGTCTTCGGGAACATGGGGAATTCTTAGTTAAGCTTGTGAGGCGTGAACAAAACGCTGTTAGTCATTTTTTAGCGAACTTTGGTCGAATAAAGAAGCGCACAGCGTTGTGGCTTCATTCTGGGCCGGACGAGGTTCCGGACCTTTGTAATGCAGACATGGCTGTCACTTAATTAATGAATTCCTGTTTCCCCGCAAAAAAAAAAGATCTGGAGGAGCACGCTGCAGGCAGGGGATTTGATTACTCATAAGAGGAGGAACGGGACGGGCCAGCTTGGAGGCGTTCCGGTGTTCCTCCCAGTGCTTGTCCCAGGTGGGCTTGGAGTGGACGGCGACGACGGCGGAGTCGGGGTCGTCGCCGGGGAGCGGGGGAGGGGTCCACAAGGACGACAGGAAGGAGCCAATGTCCGTTTCCTTGGCTCTGTCCGCGCTTGTCTGTCTCGTCGTCGCGAGCGCGAGCGGTGGGGTGGGGGTGGCCGGGTGGGGTACTTGCTGAACTGAACTTCTGAACCGAAGCAACCGCGAGGGGAGGGGAAGCAATTATAGCTGCGGCCGGTGGAGGGTAGGGTGCCGTGCGTGCTGTCCAGGCTTCCTTGCCTTGGCGACTCGCACTGCCGACTTGCTAGCTACGAGTAGTACCACTCTAGCTCCTAGAGCATAGCTAGAGGCGCCACAAGCCGAGAGCGGCGATGTTGCACACGGGCTCGCCTGCTCACGCTAATTGTGCCAATCAAACACTGGCGAGTGGAAGCCGGCATTTAATGCGAATGGGGGGCCAAGACATATGTATGTACCGTGTAACAGACGTATACATAGGGATGTCAATTGGGTCCCGTTTAATCCCGTTTAAAGTCCACTTATGATATGATAGTTCAAAAAGTTTTTTTTGTTTGAGGAAAATGAACTACATCAAGCTAGCAAAAACTAACTAAACGGGATTGCAGACGCCATTTATTTGCCATTTACATCCCTACGTATACATCGAACTCACCGGTAAATATAACGACCTGTTCCAATTGAACATAACGGGAATACTGCTACACACCGCTTACCCGGTGTTTGCGGACCGGCATGCAAACGGTGGTCTGGTCAACTCATATGCACACCTCTCCCACCACACAAACACCAACACCTGCCGAGTTTTTCTATCATTCCCCATACAAAATAGAATGACTAACAAAAAACACACAAAAAAAATCTCGTTTCTACTTTCAAAATCTCATACAACCTAAACAAAAAAAAACTTGCATATTTATCCCACTACCAAACAGAGTATCAAAAACCCGCAGTCACAAAATGTACATTATTCACAACTCATTTTTGCAAAAAACGGTTATATCACT
>NC_057807.1:628904230-628915677 GCF_018294505.1 Triticum aestivum
CCGGCATGAATTTTCTGGATGTAAAAACATGTGGAAGCCATGTTTCCTGCAGTAAAAAAAAGGGATACAAACAGGCATGGCAACAGTGGCGGGGGGAGGGGTGCCGTCATACCAAAAGCACAAGTTCTTCATGCATAATAAAAACTGCCATCTAGGAAAGTCATTTTAGAAAAATCCACAACTTCGTACTTGGTCACATTCTGCTGTATTGGCAAAGCAAAGGGACATAACTTTATTTTTAAAAGTGTCCAGATGTGATCATGCCCACAGACAATTCATACCAGACAAACACCATCAAACATTTTGCTTGAAAAAAAGGGCATGATCAGTTCATTTATCATGTTGTAACTGAACATTCAGTCCTCCGATTCTTCGAGGGCAGTCCGCAACACATCATCAGCCACGCAATTCCCGTGCTCATCGCGCTGTCGAAAAACCTCGGAAACAACTGTTTTCCTAAAAGTGGACAGATTTTTCTGCATAACTAAAAAAGAAAAGGTGGCCATAAGCATCACGAAAAATATCACCTCATAAAATTTCGATCGATTTCAGATTTATGAAGTGGGATTCTCAAATGGACAAAAACACAAATATTTCCCTTGTCAGCGGTCACATCATCTTGTTCCCGTCGTACTGCCGGATTGCATGAAGCATACACACTCCAGACTCATCCCTGGAAACAAAAAAGCGAAAAAGGAAAACATTTCACATGGTCATCAAAAAACAAAAGCATATCTTGTTTTTCCATAAGGCTTAGGGAAATCACAAACGTGCCGACTAGATATTCCCTTCTACCTTGTGAAAACATCACGTGTTATTCTGGGGAACTTGCTCTTCCACTTCTCAGCTGAACAACGCCATTTCGTGAAGAACTCATTAAGACAACTGAATAATGCTGTGTGAATCTGTGAAACAGCCTCCTAATGGGTCATATGACGTTGCTCAGCTCCAGCAACTTGTGCACACAATGGATCCAGGACATGAATTTCCTTTCTCAGCATGTCCCACATGTATGCAGCCCACCCATGATCTAGTATCACAGGGACAAAAGACTGCAGCAAACAAAGAAACCTTCTAACAAATCTCTCATGAACACAAAAAATCTACCTACCATAGACGAACAGATACACCTCATACCTTCTCGCATGCGGTGATGTCATGAACTGCATTTGCAAGTTGGATATGAACAGACTTAGCCACTGACATCACCAGATTTATGGACTGAGCATCCATGCCGTGCTCCCCTGCCGACCCGCCATTGGAGGCGTCGCGACCATGTATCCTGCAGCTCCGCTCGCGGACCAAGCGAACTGAGATCCCCCAGGCACCACGTTCTGCTGCTCCTCCGACCCGAGCGGCGCCTGCAGACCTTGACCCCCTTGACTAACTTGCCTGCGCCGCCTGGATTTTCGCCTGTGGATCTCAGGCGAGGTGGTCGGCGTAGGCTTCTTGCCACCTGTAGAAATCACATCCACCAGCCGATGGCTACCGTGGATTAAAAGAAAAAGATGCTAGGAGGGTGAGATGATGAACAAATCAAATCGACAAGGGATTGCGAGAAAGAAAACTCTCCCAAAAACGAACAAATCCCCCTTACATTGTAATTACGGCACTTGTAGAAACGTTCGCCTGCGTACTGCCCGCGGCGAGCTACGTACGTGACTACCTTCCTGCCGCGGTCCGGGCAGGGACGATTGGCAGCGCCGGCGGATCCTCACCTTGATTCGGGTTTGCCATCGTCGCCGGTTAAGGTTTCCTCTATTCCGATTTGTGGATCGGCTGAACAGGGCGCCAGGATTTGTTAATATTGATCGACCACGCTCACCGGGTCCGCAGTTAATGTAGATGGTGGGCCGACCCGGATGCCACCGTTTTCTCTTGCCGTTTGCACCTACGTCCGTCCACCCTCACCTAACAAGCGGTCACGACTCCGTCCCAACCGTAAGCATTAACTATCCCGTGTATACGCCTTGACTACGGCGACTATCCCAGATCCCATCGCAAAACAACGCTCCAAGATACCGTGAGCAGGCGCGGACGAGCACGCCATTGAATTTTCGGCCACAAGCCTCTTTACAGGATGCGTTTTCCACTGCTTTTTTTTTTGAGTGTTGCTATACACACGACATGCCTTGGACGATTTGTGGACGATAGTACTGATCCAACCGTCCCAGCGTTGAACAAAATGCAGGCCCACCGCTAGATCAAGGATCGTGCAGTGTTTGGCTGGCATGCATCGGCTGCGTAGTAGTTCTTTTTTTTTTTTTGAAACTTTTGGTGCGTCATTACTGCTGTGTCGCGGCCTCACGGGTGACTGACGCAATGCAATGCATTCTTGGAGAAATTAAATTATGTTGTTCCGGTTCTGTGGAAAATCAAAGAAGAAAGTGAGCTGGGATACACACACACACACACAATGCAATGCATTTGTTTATAAAGAAATTAGGACATTGTTCTTGTTGATCCACATATATCTCCCTCTAAAGATAAGATCAAGAGGTGGCGACTCATGACCGCCACCGGCGTCTCATCAAGAATAGATACTGAGATGTGTTCATTTTTTTACCCTCAACACGACGGGGCAGAGACAGATAATGCCACTACTTTGTTCAAATTGAAGCTGGCTAGGCTAGCGTGCCTCATTGTCAACCGATTCTCCGCTAAAGGTTTCCAAGGTTCCGATCGGCACGCTCGGTTGTGTTGGTTGAGTTGACGTCTGATGGCGGCCGTGGCTGGTGTTTTCTGTCGACGCAGCGCATCATGTGGTGGGGTGGGTGTGTTGGTTGAGCTACATGGGTTAGGGTAGGGAGTAGGCGCTGTGCTGTCGCTGCAAGTGCCAACGGAACAACTGCACCGATCCCGCTTGACATAAACCCAAAAGGAGGTTAGAAAGCACCCCTACAAAAATTCAGTAATAATTTTTTTTTCTTTGTTATTCAGAATGTAAACAGGTCAGCGAACCTTCCGGCACATCTTTGTGTGAAGCGTGCTTGCACATCGAAAGCGACCGAGAGCTGGCTTGATGAAACACCGAGTTTCCTACTGACCAGCCTCTTGGCTGACTATCCTCGGGATGCTCTTATATGAATAAAGCTCTCTCTTTTGCCCGCAAAAAAAAACAGAATTTAGGACAGCTCCCCTTCACAAGATTTAGTGGAAAGAAAAGTTAAGAGAGAGTACTTGTACTTTAGTGGAGTATTTTATTTTGTATAGTTAAGAGTTTTGCTACACCGTGCCTGTGAAATATTACGTGATCAGAGGGCTTACCGGATTAGGTGGCAGTTCTTAATTGGATCTTAGTTGGAACGTGGGGCCGACCCTAAAATTCAAGGGGATGTTTGATTAGTGAAAGAGGGATTCCCCTAGCTAGGTCTTTAGAGCAACTCCAATGGGGCGACCCATTTCGTCTGTCGTCGTCCGTTTGGGTTAGTGCGGACAAAAGAGGAGGCCCAACGCGCCGTCCCAAACCCTAATCGAGTCCGCTTGGCGTCCGCGCCTACGCATTTGCGGCCCAAATTTGCGCCCCAAATGCTCGGCGCGGACGCAGAACGGACGCCACGCACACCTTCTCGGTGTCCGTCGTGTCCCCATCTGGCGGTCGTCCAAATGCCCGAGGCCTTCCTGGTCAGCTTAATTTATGACCTCAGGCCCATGCATCAGCGACGGCGGTCGTTCTTTTTTAAGCCGTCCGTGCGGCGGGGCCGTCCTCATCCGCTTGAAGCCAGCCCCCGTCCCCATCTAGCCACACTCTACTCCCCCGTGGCCGGAAAACCCTAGCCACCCCAGCGAAGCCAGATGGTGCTCTTCTCCGGCGCCGGCAGCAGCAAGGCCAAGGGCAAGGCCCCCGCATTCCTTTTCCCTCGGAGTTCCTCCCGCCTCCGCCGGTGCCAGCTCGCTGGCCGAGGCAGTGTGTCAATGTGCCAGTGCACCAGCGGAGTGGCACTGGTAGCACCGCATGCCCCTCCCGTACCCCGACGCCACCCTGCCGCACGACTAGCACCTGGATCCGAAGAGGATCCCAGTGCCGGCGGTGCCGCGGTCAGCTAGGGCGCACGTGGAGGAGGTGCGGCATCGGCGGGTGCTCCTGACGCCGGAGCAGCGCCACGACCCCACCTACACAACCAACTCACCCAATTGGGCTCGATGGTTCGCCTTCGAGCACGAGGAGGCGAGGCGACGCGGCGTTCACGAAGTCGACCGCAGTGTGCCGCCACCGCCACTCGTCGACCGCGAGGAGGACCAGGGAGGCGGAGGCCGCCTACCAGGCGGCCGTTGCGGCGGTTTACCGTGAGAGCGAGGAGGACGAGCGACGAAGGGTGGAGGCGGTCGAGGAAGAGGAGGCGGCGTATGAGGCGGCCATGGCCCTCTCCACAACGGACAACTGCGTCCTACCGCCGGTGGCCCCTCCATCCCCTGTCAAAGCCGGGGCCGGAGCCAGAGCCTTCCCCCATCGAGCGCTGCTCCTGGATAGGAATAGTGCACGAGTGGGTCAGCATGTCACGGTCTGGATGGGGGCGATGCCGGCAGAGGAGGCGGCGTACCTCGAGCACTGGCGCCAGCGACGGCTGGCCGAGGAGCGCCGCCATGGCGAGTACCTCGAGATGCTCGAGCGCAACACCGAGGACGAGCAGCGCAAGACCAAGGAGAAGGTGTGCCAGGCCGCGGCGGCACAGCCCCCCGCGGTGGCACAACCCCGGCCCGACATGAACACCCTCTGGAACACAGCGTTCCCCTGAGCCGGTCATGCGCCGATGCTCATCGACCTCATGGACCCCAAGGACGACAATGACGACCCCTAGGGCAATGCTCCTCCTCGTAGTTTAGTTTGTTTTTAATTTTCATTAATGCAAATGTGGACACGTGGACTCTCGCCAGCCTTCGTAGCTGACTTTAATGTTTAATTAATGTTGTTTTTGTTTTAAAAATGCATGTATTCTTTTTTTTCTCGCGCTGTCAAAATGGGTCGAACCAGCGTTGGGCGCATGCGCCGACCCAAACACGAAAGCGGACGTTCGTGTGCGCCTGGCCGACCCAAACGGACAAAAAACATACAAAATCACCGTCCGTTTGGGTTGGCCCGTTGGAGTTGCTCTTACGTAATACTCCTTGTAGGTCTAGCATTTTTTGGCATAGTTATTGTTGGCAAGGGCATATTCAACTCCGCGCACTCGGACGTGTCCACGGACAACCGATAGAGTGATGGTCATCCAACATAGTGCACCAAATGCTCGCTACTGTTTTTTCCTATATTTGGAACACTCAAATAATTAAAATAAATATCATATTTAGCCCATAATCATGGTGTGCAAATATTTCAATGCAACAGAAATTCAAATTCAAATATTAAAATCCAACCGTGAACTTTGGTGATAAAATACTTTAAATCTGAAGTCAATTTATTCTATAACATTTTTTAGTTCTCCCCTCGAAGCGCTCACAAATGCTCAACCAAATCATTGGAAGCTGCCCATTAGTTGTTCGATGGTGAATTTGTTATTGCATTTGGATAAATTCCTCGAACATCGTCGGATTCTGCTCTTGAAGTTCGATGGGATCACCCATGTGCTCAAATTTCATACTGTGATGAAGTTCGTCACTCTCACCCTCCACAATAATGTTCTGCATGATCACACAAATTGTCATTACGTCCCACAACATCTCTGGATCCCATAATTTTGTAGGTCCTCGAATAACTGCAAAATTGACATTATTGAGCACTCCAAATGCCCTCTCCACATACTTTCTAGCTCATTTTTGTCTTTGGGCAAAGTAAGATATTTTATCACCCTTTGAGTCAGAGATTGTCTTGACGAAAGCCGTTCATGAAGGATAGATATCATCACAAATATAATAGCCCATGTTGTAGTCATGACCATTGATGATATAGTTGCACAGTGGAATTTCTCCCGAACACAACCTTGCAAACAATAGAGACCGCTCTCCAGCACATTGATGCCATTGTGAGACCCAACCATTCCAAATAGAGTGTGCCAAATCCGGAGGTCTTGTGATGTAACTACTTCAAGAATGATGGTAGACTTCTTTCAATGGCTAATATCGACAAATCAAGATGATCTGGTCATCATAGGCCCACACACTATTGTAGAGGCGATCAAACACAGTTCTCCTCATCTAGAATCGACGATGGAAATAGGCCTCGAATAACGCATCAAGGACAAAGTAGTCGTCCATCAGCATAATATGCTTTCATGCCCTAATTCAATTCATCACTCAATGTCCCTTGATTGGTCCCTTGAAATTGAGAATATGCTCCGCATGTTGGACATATTGAATAACCGCATGCATCATCGCCGTTCAATTCTCATATTCGTCCACATCAGACAAGGACATATCAATAACTCGGAGTAGAAGTACTCTATGTTTGAATACATCGTGTTTGCTTGAAAGTAAACACCAATAAATTTGGCTAGCTTTTGATTGAATACTTGCCGATCGTGGTGTCCGCCATGGATGACAATGTGCAGGGCGGAGGGTACCTGGGTGGCGGCCGGACTAGGGATGGAAGGAAGGCGTAGGGAACTCAGGGATGGCATCCGAGTGGAGCGGCCGAGGTACGACAATGCCTGGGCGGCGGAGTGGGTGGTAAAGCGGTGACGCTGGTCTCAGACAAGACAGGAGGAATCGAGACGAGAAAAGTGGGGCTCTAGATGAGGTTTTTTGTATGCGTCGTGGCGTGGGAGTTGGACACCTACATTTGTGGAAATTCGGACGCATGGATCGATCCGCAGATGTTTGGTGCATGACGTTGGATGGCCCAACATGTCCGTCTGGACATTTGTGGATGTTTTGATCTGCTTTGGAGATGCCCTAATAAGTGACATATTCAAGGTACCAACCGCACTGAAAGAAATGATGTTCAATCTCAAACTTTTAACTCTTAAAACATATAATGACATCCAAAACATTCACCATTTAGCGTAATAGATATAGATATTCATCAATACATAAATTGCATCATATAGATGCGATATTTTTCTCTATTTGCTTGCTTCTGCTGGTAGTGCACCATTAACAAACATCATCTTCGGTGCGAGCATGGCGAAAGTGCTAAACACCAGTCACCAAATTACAGGTCTTTACCATGCAGACTTGAGCTTACGCTTCTTTGAAACAAACCTTGCAGACTTGAGCTTGTGCTTCCCTGCAAGACGAGTTGCGACCTTGTCGTTGTCCAATGCCATCCCTTTGAAAATAGAAATAAAAACAACTCAGATATATACACCATCTGAACATCTTGCGAGCAGTATGGGAAGATGAGATGAATTAAAACTTAATAAATGACATACGCAGCATCTCCAACCCCGTCCAATGTCATTTGTGAATTCTTCAGTGCCGGCTATGACGAAGATGATGTGGCGTCGATGGTCGACAAAGTCTTGCCACCCGGCGATCCGGCTAGACTTGGACTACACGCTGGAGAGAGGAAGGAAATGGTTCGTCATGTCGTGCATCGCAGAACAACGGCGATGGCGATCAGGCCATGGAAGGGCCCCTTGCCTAAGGTAAATCTCCCTAGCTTAACGTTATTCGATTTGATTCATCCAGAGTCGTGGATTACAGTTAAGAGAAGGAAGAAACCATGCCAGAAAGGGCCGCGATCGGCGCCGGTGTTGGCCTCGGCGGCGATGCCGGCGAGCAAGCCGATCCAGATCGCGGCGGATCGCCTGGAGCATTTGAAATCGCTCCTGGGCCGTGGTGGGCTGGGTTTGGATGATTTTTCGCTTGAGGTCATTGGGCCAGGGACTGTTGGGTATGAGGCCCAAGTGAGTCCGGGTCCTATCGATAGCGAACGTGATGTCGCATGCATCCGAGTACCATCTACGTTGCGATCGTCCTTGATACGTCTCCAACGTATGTGACACCACAAAAATTTGGCCTTGTTTTAATGAATTAAAAAATTTGCCAGGAATTAAAACTTTGAATTTTTGAGCTCCATTTTGATTTTTAAATCATTTCCTTACCTGTTATGATGAGTTTTTCCCAAAGAGAAAACTTTTCAAATATGTCATTGGACTTATTTAATCCCTCAAGAGAAACTTTCCCTTATTTAATATAACTAATTAAATAATTAAGTTGCTTGATCTTTACTTTCTTGAAAATGGTTTTTCAAGGTTATATGGCCATATTTGAACTACAACCATTGGATAAATTCACCTAAAATTCTAACAAAAATTGGATATGTCATGTGATGTTTTTAAATCACTTTTATACAAAAAATATCTTTTATTTATGTAATAATTTGAGCTCTGCATCAATTTTTCCTTCTCTGGTCCAGAGTGCAATTTGCACTACAACCCTTTTAAATAATTCTTTCTAGCCTCCACCAAAATTATGGGATATTGGTAGTAGCATATGATTCAACATTATGCAAAAACCTAGTGCTGTTCTTTGAAAAATTTTGAGTGAATCAACCTCCTTTTCATTCTGGTCCAGCCTTGTGATTTCTACTGCAACCCTATTTAATTTTGCTCCAAAGATCTTGTGTTTTCTCATACTTGTAGACAGCCCTACCAAACCCCTAAATCCAGGAGCATGCACCCATTGGATTAATTTTGGTTCATGAAATAATGTCATTTATTTCCTGTCCAGAATTGTAGTTTTGCAAAGCTTGCACTAACAAGTTTGTGCTTTTCACAAACTAACCTCACCACTCTCTCTTGCATCTAAGGAGACACTGATCAGGAGTTTTTGACCACTCCAAGACTTGCCTAAATGCCCTTGGCATTTTGTCAAACACCTTATGGGCATGATCTGTTTTGGCATGAATTTTTGGTTTGCACTGTGAACCTGATCTCCTGACCAAACCAGCTTGTCCACTGATCCCCTTGCAAGCCCAAACCTAGACCTGCTAACCCCCAGCTCCAACCGAGCCACCTAGCATGCCATGGCATTTCGCTGAGCATCTGGTGGGCGTGCGCTGGGCGCGCCCAGAGCGCGCAAATTGCAGCCGCGCACACGAGCCGCCGCGTCGCGCCCCTGTCTTGGCCCACACGGCAGGACCTCGCCACGCACTCCCCGCCTCGCCACAACACGACAGCCCGCCCTGGCGCCCTACAGCGCCGCCGCTAGAGCACTTTTGGCGGCACGCCAGCGTCGGCAGTGCGCCTCTGCCACGGGCAACGCCGCCCAAGCCTCTCCCGCTCGCCACCTGGCCCTGGAGCAGTGCGAGCTCATCCGCAAGCGTGTCTGCTAGCCCTCGTCGCCGCCACGTTGCCCTAGCTACAGAGAGGCGGTTCGCCGGAGAGCTTATCCACGGCCGCCGCGGAACCGCCTTGCCTCGCCTATTTAAGGAGCCCCGAGCTCGTCTCCGCACGAAGGTAGCCTCAAGCGGTCTCCAGGAAGCCCCAGTGGCAGCCAATCGACCAGGGAAGGCCTTCTTCCCCGAGTCCGGCCGGTTCGGCCGCCGCCAAGTTCCGGCCGATTCCGTCGCCACCAGTGCCTCCCCCTCTCCATTCTCTCCACCAAGAGCTCTTCCTCCCTCTCGTGAGTACAACCCCACGCCCGATTTTGGTCAGAGACCACCGCAGCCCAAAACTCACTATCCACCCGAAGCCTCCTCCGCCGCGAAGCTCGCCGCCGGCAGCTTCCTCCGTCCCCACCGGCCTGGCGACCACCTGGAGGACCGCGCTGGAGTCACGGATCCATCCAGACCCTCTGGAACCCGCGGGGAGCCACCGTTCGCCGGCGACGACCGCCGTTGCCCCGCCTCCGTTCGGGCAAAGGAAGAGGAGGGAGAAATAGGCCAGTCAAACCTGACCAGTGGGCCAGGCGGGCCCACTGTCAGTGAGACGCGCGCCGTCCACGCTGGATAAGTGGAAGCGTAAAACTCGCGAGTACGTTTACCCTGCACCGAAAACGTATTCTATCTGAAGCGTTTTCTTTTATACTTTTTAAAAAAAACAGATTTGACCAGAACTTTGACTGGCTATAACTTTTTAATTATAACTCCAAATGAGTTGATTATTTTTCCTACCTTCCTCAAATTTGGTCTAGTTTATTTTAAGATTTATTTGAAAATTTTCCAAACAACTTTTTTTGTACTGTTTTTGAAATGTGTGTTAATTCAAATATATTTTAAAATAGGATTTTGGAGAGAGAGAAGAAACTTTCAAAAGTTTTGGAGAGCACCTCACCCCTCCACAACTTAAAGGCAAGCATTCTGAACCCTGGCATAATGTTTTTGGTGTGTTATTTGACACATTTATAACACCACCTTACTTCGGAGGACTTGTTATTTCATGTGACATGATCATTTGCATGGAAGCATATCAGTGATTTCCTTGCTGTTGGAAATGAATATTATTGTGATGGTAATCATCCTCATGTGCCTTGCATGCATGCCGGAAAGGAATCCGGGAAAGCCTCGGCCTTGGGTAGGCGTGAGCTTGTCGCCGGTCCCCGTCGGTACGGTTATGTCCGGTATGGCATGGTAAGGTACATTGAGTGGTGATTTCTTTGGTTGAAATATATTTGATATACATGTCATGCAGGGAACTTATAAACCTCCTGAGTCGACCGTAGACCGAGTCTTATTTCCAGTAACCCCCATACTTGCTATGTACTACCACTTGTCCCTGCCGCAGGTAGGGTATGGTTCAGTAAGTCGTCAACCCCTTTCAAGCACACACCGTACAGAGAGGCCATGGTGGAAGATATCGGTTGTAGCCGGTAGGCATGCCACCTGGTCCGGGGGCATGGGTGTTTCCGGTTGAGACCGAGAGGGGAGGCCACCCCTTAGAGCGCGCGATATAAATTTGATCCCATGCTACGCGAGGTTGTAGCCTTCCCACTTAGAGTTTTGCTTAACAAGTGTCGTGGGTGATTCCAGACACCGATGAGTTAAGCTGGTGTGTGCAAGTTAGGCGTGTTTTCAACTAAAAGGCCGTAGACGGAATTAGTCCCGATGGACTAAAGGAATCCGTTACTCGTGGGTAAAGAGTACACCCTCTGCAGAGATTAAACCTATTCGAATAGCCGTGTCCATGGTTAAAGATTACAGTCTGGGATGGGTCAAGTGTTGGTCTTAATGTCGGTCTTCGGAGGTGAAGTTGTTAAACCAAACTTGGATACCGACTGGTGACATGTGAGAACCATGATTATTATTTTATGATGGACTAACCCGTTGCATTATTGTATTATCGAGTATCCCTGGGATGGTTCTACCTCCTGGATATTCATTGTGATTATTTATTCTCAAGCCCTTTTATGTGGTGTCGCTCAGACGCCCGACTGGGGCATTTCTTTTACGCCCTTTATGTGGCGTCGCTTAGACGCCCGACTGTGGCATTTCTTTTTAAGCCCTTTATGTGGTGTCGCTTAGACGCCCGACTGTGGCATTTCTTTTTAAGCCCTTTATGTGGTGTCGCTTAGACGCCCGACTGTGGCATTTCTTTTTAAGCCCTTTATGTGGTGTCCCTTAGACGCCC